>NC_139323.1:42087644-42270144 GCF_056507025.1 Lutjanus erythropterus | reverse complement strand
GTCACTCTTTAAAGCTGCTTTGTGTTGTGTTTTTTGTGTAATTAAATCTTTCAGATTCTTCTGATGTTAAAGGTTTTTGGTTGTAGAGAAAAACGGCGTGTTTCCTTTGAAAAATCTTAGAGCTGCTCCAACATGAGCTTCAGCACATCTCAGATTTCTGTTGTGTTATTAGTGCCAATTTGACAGTTGAAGCATTTTTTTCATCTCTAGCCATGTTGCTTTTGACAGTTTTCCCTGAAATTCGCTGTAAAATAAAGTCTTTAACCAGGTTTCTTCTTGTTGTTCTTCTTCTTCTCCTGCTGCAGGAGGTGCTGAGGCAACTGCAGAGTAAACTGGAGCAGGAGGCGGGAACGCTCGCCTCGTCCGGCCGGAGCGACGTGCTGCACCAACTCAAAGGTCAGAATCTCACATCATTCTGGTGTAATGTTCCTTTAAAGTCTGTCAGCTCTCAGAGAACTCCGCTGGGACCAATCAGCACTCACAGACAAATGAATCGACTCAATCTGTTAACCTGATTGGCTGCAGCTGGCTCTGCCTCATTATGACTCAATCCAATTAAACAACCAATTAATGTCAATTAGACTGAAATTCTACTATCAAGAGATTAACAGTGAGACTGTGTTCGTCAGAAGGAAGAAGGAAAGGAAGGAAGGGAGGGAGGGAGGAAACATCACATAACTCCAGGCAGACTGTTTGTCAGGAGGAAGAAGGAGAGGAAGGAGGAGAGGAGGAAAAGAAGGAAGGAGGGAAGAAAAGGAAAAAGAAAGAAAGCTACAAACATCACATTGCACTACATCACTCCACCATACTGTAACACAAGGTTATGACAGAGTGCAGAGAACTCTGGATCAATTGACTGATTATTGATTGACTTCCTCCCTCAGAGCTCCACATGGACCTCACCAAATACTACGAACTCAAACACCAACCTCACAACCTGCGGCTGATGACGGACAGTCTGGGAGTGGCGGGGCTAACAGGTGTTGGAGGGGCGGAGCTAGATGACCGTCTGGCTCTGCCTCCGTCCTCCTGCTCCTCCTCCTCGGTGGCGGCGGCGAGCAGAGCGAGGAGTCCGCTCAGAGCGTCATCCCGACTGAGCTCAGCATCTGGAGGCGATGCCGCCGCCGTCATGCTGCCGCATCACTTCCTGGATGGAGCCCCGCCCAAAACAGCTGTGATCAGCGGGGCAGACGGACGACAGAGCGACCACCACCTGGAGGAGCTGTACAAGGAGAGGTCAGCTGATCCTGGTGTTGATCCTGGTGTTGGTCCAACCATCATCTACTACACAACACTTAATTAACTTTTAATTTATTATAATCAATACTTTCAACACACTCATTTCATTTTCACATTTCATTTCCATAAAAGTAAGAATACCACACTGTGAAAATACTACAGTACTGTCTGCACTGTCTGTATGAGTGTGTCAGACGCAGTCTGAGAGTGTGTGTTGACAGCTGACAGTAACATCTTGTGCGTGTGTGTGTGTGTGTGTGTGTGTGTGTGTGTGTGTGTGTCGGCGTGCAGGAACCTCCTGCTGGGTGAGATCGACCGGGAGGAGAGGGAGCGCTGCTGGTACTTCAGCCAGCTGGAGGCGCTGTCACAGAGGCTGGCTCAACTGCCCCGCATCGACACGGTGAGAACACACACACTGAAACCACACACACAAACACACACTAATGCACTATGGGAAGTGGTGCAGAGTAACGAAGCACATGTGATCAAGTACTGTGCTAAACTACAAGTTTGAGGTCCTGTTGTACTTTTTACTCCACTACAGTTATTTGGTAACTTGAGAGGATCATTTCTGTCAAACCGACTTTTCTGACAGGAAACCACTGTTATAAAAGGCAAATATCGCTCTCTGCAAACCAACCAAACTCCATTGATAAAATCAGTGACTTTACCTCACAGACCGCTGGAGTTTCTGGATCGATCTGTTAGTTTGTTTGTGTTATTGTGAGAGTTTGGTATTTTAAAGGGTAGGTTCAAATTAACAGAAGACCCACAATAACACAAACAAACTAACAGATCGATCCAGAAACTCCAGTGGTCTGTGAGGGAAAACTACTGATTTTATCAATGGAGTTTGGTTGGTTTGGAGAGGGTGGTATTTTGCTGATATAATGGGGGTTTCCAAAGACGACCATGTCTCAGACTGACAGATGTGACCTGACCTTGGACCTGTGTGTGTGTGTGTGTGTGTGTGTGTGTGTGTGTGTGTGTGTGTGTTACAGTTTTCTCTGCAGATGGATCTGATCCGGCAGCAGCTGGAGTTTGAAGCTCAGCAGGTTCAGTCTGTGATGGAGGAACGCTTCGGCACCAACGATGAGATGGTTCAGAGGACACAGGTGAGAGAGAGGCTGCTGGATGCTGATTGGACAATCAGTCACAGCTTCATATCATGTTCATTCATTCATAAATTACACGTTGAACTGTTGTTGATGGGAAACGACGCAGACAGCTGGTTGGTGGGAACGGAGCACATCTGGACGTGTCTGAACTGTGTGTGTTGCAGATGCGTGTTGCTCGTCTGAAGCAGCTGGAAAAAGAGCTGCAGGAGGCCCGAGGGAGTCAGGAGAGCCAGCTACAGGTCAGACACACACACACACACACACACACACACACACACACACACACACACACACACACACACACAAACAGCAGACTGTAAATCTCAGTCAGACTGATGTTGACTGAGTTTTTATTAGAAGAGGTTCAGAAATGTTTAATTCTGGTCAACAGAAAAACACACAGAACTGATCCAGAACTAAAACCAGACTGTTTATAATTCAGTCTTTTAAGTTCAGTTGTATCTTGGACATGTTCAGATCTTAAGGTGGACTTACAGACGTTACATCAGCTTAAGGTGGGGCTACACATTAGGACTGTATCTAAGATGAATTGGACAGGGTCTGTTCCAGTCTGAGTCAGCTGTCAGCGTGTTTGATATTTGCAACTGTTGTTGGTTGTTGGTGTAACTTGTGTTTTTCAGAGGGAGACTCATCTCCTGTTCCCTCTGTAGACTGTTTTTGGACTTTTTAGCTCAAATGTTTCTGCTTAAAAAACAGTTAAAGCTGTTAATTAGTGTCCATGTTTGTTTTGGTACAAGAACATACAACAGTTGGTGTTTTTGTGGGATTTGTTGGGTTGTCTACTTCAGGATCTCCAGTGGTTTCTGACCAGTGGGTCAGGATGTTGTCTGTTATATTTATTCAGTCGTCAGGTTTCTGCTCTTTCCTGACTGAAAAAAAACTAAGTATCACTGTTCCTAGCTGTTCTCCACAGGAACATAATATAATGTGATCATTTCTCCTCTCTGTGCACATGCGTCACTGGAACTAAATTTGGGCTCTGCTCAGGAAGTAATACTAAACCTAAGTAAGGCTACATTCAGAGACTGGCTTGGCTGGTGTATTGTGATTGGTCAAGCAGATGTGACATCACATCACAACAACCATCTGTGTGGCGCAGATCTTTAGTAACCATGGCCATGTTTTCATGTTGCGCTCACCACCAAACCGTCCCCAGTAAAAGTTAAAACTCTGATACTGTAGAGTTCGAGTTATAGACACATTCCTGCAAGAACAGAAAGAACTACAACATTTTCAAGATTTTACTGTAAATTTGAAGTTTTGTTTAACAGTTTGAAGCTGTTAATCTCACTTTCCCAGCTCCAGTTCCCTCTGTAGACTCTACCTCCATCCCAAATCTCACCAAACTGTCTTTGGCTTTTTCGGCACAAATATTGCTGCTTAAAAAAACTGTTCAAGCTGCTGGTTGGCGCTTCTGTTTGTTTTGGTACAAGAACATGCAACAGTTGGTGTTTTTGTAGGATTTGTTGGGTCGCCCACCTGGTTACTGACCAGTGGGTCTATCGGATTTCTGCTCACTCCTGACTGAAAAAAAGACTTAAAAAAATCCGTGGAAATTATTGGAAACAGTTTTTTATCTTGGTTTGTGTTTGTAGCTTTCAACTCAGCTTCAGCTTTGCCCCAAACTTAGAGCAAAAACTACAGCAGTGATCATGAATCTTTTCAAGGTCACATTCTCATCATGGCCAAGAGATTTAAAGACGTATAAATGAAAAACAATCTTCAGTTTTAAAAAAATATTAAAATGATAATTTATAACATGATCACTGCAAACTCCTTGTGATTTTTTCAGTGCAAACTGATTGAACTTCATGTGAACTAGCACCAATGACTAACAAGCCATCCTGACAGAGTTTTCCTCTTAGTGGACCTCGAGGCTGGAACATGTTACTCCTTTTCCAGTAACATGGAACCAGTTCCATTCCAGTTCAAGTTCATTTTCAATTGTTCTGAGCATTTCAACCAAAAATAAATTTATTTGAAAAGTTGATTCCCAGCTGGAACGTGCAGATTTTCCAAGACCTGAAATGCAAACCGTGTCAGTCTACAGGTTGTTGTGCATCGCCCTCCATTGATGACACATCCTTGATTCACTAGAATAGCACCAAGGTTCCCAAGAAGCTTGAACAGAACAAGTTCAAGAACCTGAGCGTATTTAGTGGAGAAGTGTTGTCAGTAGTTCACTGCAGCAGTCGCTCCCAGTCTAACTCAACCTGACACAGCGACACTGAGCCGTCATAGGACCACACCCAGAATCCTGGGTACAGAGGCTCTGTGAAGGTGGAGGTGAAGGTGTGAAGGTGGACCATGGTGTCCTGAGAGACGCAGTAGAAGGACAGAGATCCTGCAGACCAGTCCAGGTAAACCCCAACCCTGCGGCTGAAGGGTCGAGGGGAGCAGGACCTGAACCTCTTGTTATTGTGACACGGTGTGTAGCTTCCTTCTGAACACTCCAGACTCCAGGACCACTCGTTATGTCCCAGCAGACAGCTCTCCGTGTCTCCGTCTCTGGAGATGCTGTTGTAAGTGACGCCGATGTCGGCACCGCCGCTCCACGTCACCTCCCAGTACACCGAGTCCAGCAGCCCCTCCCTGCACAGGACCTGAGGACAACGCTTGAACCGGTCCGGGTGGTCTGAGGGTTGGTGGTCCGACCACAGTCGAGTTGCCTTCCTGTTGCGGTCGGTCAGAAGGAGCTCTGAGTTGGCAGTGTTGGGGTCAAAGGTCAGATAGCAGGCAACTGAGGGGTAAAAAAAGGAACAAAATCAGTCGATTTGGCAATTCATTTTGATATTTGAAGAATCCGAATTTCACCATTCAAAAGTATTTTCTGGTTCTTGTACAAAGACTTGCTTTGCTGTGTCTTTGTGCTTTAGGTGTCAAAGTGCCAACCATGACTCTCATGTCATATTATCTATTTATTGTTGACTGTTTAATAAAGGCATTGATGCCTAAACAATATGTTTTAAAAGATCTGCTGCTTTTCTCTTTTTTATCTCTCAGATTTTTAGACTGTTGGTCAAACAGAACAAACAGCTTGAAGAATGCTGCTGGATATTTGGATTTTAGATTTTCTATACCAAATTTATCAAAAAATGATTGATTTATTATGTTTAATCACTGCTGAATAAGTAGAAGAATTGGCAGCTGGAGAAAAATGTGCCGTAGTTGCTGTTTAAAGCAACGATGTATTGCATATTTTTACCCATGAAACCCTAAGTGGAAAATAAGATCTATGGAAACCAAAGCATAAGTGGCTCCTAGCAGTTATTTAGATAAATTATGTTTATATCCACAATGATTATCAGATTATCTGAAGATTACAAATTATGTTTTACTGGTGTTTGTATGTACTTGTTCATGTTGGTCTTTTGAGACAGTATTTTCAAACTTTTATCTCATGACATGGTTTGGTTGGACCTTGGTTTTAAAATATGTTTTGGTGATTCAAAGACAGGTGGACAGCCAAGACTGTTCCATCCTGTCTCCGAGGTGTCCAGCTGACCATCTGTGATTCTATTATCATGTATGCACTTTTGCTAGAAGGTGCTCGGACACAGTTATTACGGCAGTCTGTTGCCAGACAAGCATGAGATTAATTTGCATGGGCTAGCTAAAAAAACAAAACTGTTTAAAGATCTCTGTCCTTCACTGGTGACATTTTTTCCTGCTGTGTTTTTCCTATGTGGTCCAGTGCAACCCAGACCACCCAGTCAAGTCCCACAGTGCATCTTGGTGCCATTTACACTTGTCTTTAATGCTGTTTGTGATCCAATCACCCGAGAAACATTTTAGAACCAAGTGCAGACAGAGTGAATTTTGAGGCTGATGAATATAAACTAAATGCTGCCCCTCTTTACTGCAGGAACATAATGGAACGTAACAACTTGTCCTCTCTTTAGAGATGAGTTCCTGGAACTAAATCTGGGCTCTGCTCAGGTTATACTAAACCCCAGTAAAACTTATTTTAGGAGTTGGCACAACAGGAAAAACTAACAAACACAAAATCAGGTATCACCATCTGTATGAAGTAGGGCAGCCAGAATAACTTTTTTATATAACGTTTTTATTTTGCTTTTAGCCCCAAACTGTCTGACTATGTTAGTACTCAATAAATGCTAAAGTTCTATGCAGACGATACTCTAAAGTTTATTATAGACACATAGGGATGAAATGTACAGATATCCTGTGATGTGTGAAGCAGAAAGATATAAAATCTATGTGAGCTTACAGTTTTTCACCGACCACAAGTCTCCTCCTGGCTGATCTCTGCAAGAACAGAAGTAAACACATAAATATGAAGTTTTCTTAAACTGTTTGAAGCTGAAAGTCTGGCTGCAGCAGAGCAAAGCGTCACCCTGTCTTCTTGTGGTTCGACTCACCTCATGTCATCTTTTTTTGGGTCTCTCAGACTGAAGAGGTTGATCCCAGAGGACAGAGACTCCCAGGGAAGAGTCTCTGGTTGTCCCTCTCCTTTTTCTTCCTCTTCCTCTTCGTTTATCTTCTCGTCTTCTGCTGATGCCACGGAGGAGTCGCCGCTGCGCTCTTCACTCTCACATCTCTGCTCCCCTGTAGAGTTAATATGCAGGACAAAATAAAGGACATGGATAGGTTTAGACACCAGAACTGCTTTGGTTAGGTTTAAGAAAAGATTGTGTTTTGGAATTTCATGACAAAAACATTTCTGTGAATTTTTAAAAGATTTTCACTCTGCCAGTTTTTCATATCAAACAAGTTCTATGTTTCTCCATAAATGTTTTAATTAAAAAGCTTGAGCCTACCTGCCTGTGATGTAAGAATCAGCTCCTCATTTAGTTGTGTTTCAGAGAGACTTTCAGTTTTGTCCTCAGAGGCAGGTATATCCACTTCACTGACCTCCAGTTCATCCATCCCGTCTTTCATGTTGTTGTTGTTGATTTTCTCTGCGTCGACGGTCTCTTCCTTCTGCTCTGAGAGGTTTCCCCTCAAACCATCGTCCATTTCTTCCTCTCTCGCCTCTGGAAATGTCTTTTTAACTGCCTGACTGTTCTCAACTCTTTTAAAACTCTTTTGGTCTCTTCTGAACAGACTCTTAAAGGGATCATCCATCCTTTCAGCTTTCAAGACTGTTATCTTGAAGGTGTCTGATGAGTCTTCCTTCGCGGCGTCTCTCTCCTTTGAAAGACCAATTCTGAAGACTTCTTTGAAAGGATTGAAGTCCTCTTTGAAAAAGCTTCGACGGTTGATCGTCCTCTCTGCAGACTTCGTCTCTTTGTCCTTGGACGAGCTGATGCTGAAGATGCTGGTGACGTCTTCTTTAAACTGGCTCAAGTCCTCTTTTAGAAGACCAAGTGTACTGCTAACAACTTTATTTTCGGCCTGATTCGATGGGTGGTCTTCACCCTCCGTCTTAGTCTTTTTGTCCTTGGACAAGCTGATGCTGAAGATGCTGGTGACGTCTTCTTTAAACTGGCTCAAGTCCTCTTTTAGAAGACCAACTGTACTGCTAACAAGTTTATTTTCTGCCTGATTTGATGAGCAGTCTTCATACTCCATATTCGTCTCTTTGTCCTTAGAGGAACTAATATTGAAGACACTGGTTATGTCTTCTTTAAACTGGTTCAAGTCCTCTTTTAGAAGACCGAGGGTACTGCTAACTAGTTTATTTTCTGTCTGACTCGATGGGCCGTCAACACACCCTGTCTTCATGTCTTTCTCCTTCAACACTTTGAAGACTCCTTCCTTAAACTGGCTGAAGTCCTCCTTGAACAGACTCAGCGGATTTACGGTCCTTCTGTCACTCTGACTTGTCTTAAGATCTGTCGTCCTCATGTCTTTTTGGTCTTCTGGGTTCAGATTTCTGGGTTCTACAAGTTCATTAGTCTCATTGTCCTCTTGGAGACATACTTCATGCTCTTTCTGGTCATTTTCCTGAGAAGGTTCCTCGAGGAGACTCATTTTCTGTTCGTCTTTTTTAAGTGATGAGTCTTTTCTTCTGTGAAGTTTTTTGTCCAGTTGTGTTTGGAGCTTTTACTTGATGTTCTCTGTGATTATACCGAGTCCTTTTAGGGGCTGTGGGTCATTTCACTGTTGAAGACGTCAGAGATCACCTGTATGATCAGATCAACAGAGAATTGATCATGATTTGTGACATATAATAATTTACAAAGACATATGTTTTCCTCTGAAATAGCATTCTGGTTTCTTTGTGTAGCAAGTCCTTTCCATTCACAAGCATAAAGATGAGCTTTTAAGAGTTTCTTGACTAACTAAGCTGCTGTTAGCTGCTAGTTAGCTCAGTTAGCCCTGCAGTTAGTGGTTTATTAGTTGACTCTCTGCTGTGTTGCCCTGCCCTGGGTATGAAAACCTCTTCTTTCTGGTGATCTAACGTTTCCGTGCTAATTCTGTAAACACCAACACTCCTCCAGCGCTCCTGCAGAAAAGGCCAGTTTGAGATAAATAAACATTTTATTAACTGTAGTGAAATCCCAGAATAAAGATATAGAGCTGGAAATTATTTGGTTCCAAATTAGGGTCAGTGTGTTAGCATTGTCATTGTGAGCATGTTAGCATGTAGCTCAAAGCACCGCTGTGTACAGCCTCACAGAGCTGCCAGCATGATTGCAGATCCATGTTTTTAATAATTTTTTCAGTCTATCAGATGTAAACAGCAGAACTCTCAACTTCCCACAATGCAATGTCATATTTTCAAACTGCTCATTTTTTTCTGAGCAACAGTCAAAAACCCCCAAAAGAAATTCAAACAACTTTATCATACAGAGCAGTGACAAGCAGAAAATCTTCAAACTGGACAAACTGGAGCAATAAAACTTTTGATTAATGAATTAAATATTGTTAAATAAGCTACAACTGTTTTTTCCCTCTAACAATTAGCTGCACAGCTAACTGAGCTAATTAAAAGCAGCTACATTTATCAGCAGTTAGTTGTTCTCATTCCATCAGGAAATTGTGTTTAAGTTGTGTTTTTGTGCAGGAATCACAGTGAGCCGTTTTTTCTCTCTCAGGTTTAAACAGTAATGTTTGTCTCTGCACGTCTCAGCTCATGTTCAGGCTTGTTGAAAGTTTAGTCATTCACAGATGGATCAGGACGTCTCAGTCAGATACTCACAGCTGCTTCAGTCTCCATGTCTGTCTCTGATTCTTCCTAAAAACCTCAGATCCAGCCCTGTCTTCTCAGTCTGACAGCTCGGAGCGTCGCGGCTCTAATCTCTGTCTGTCTCTCTGTGTGTGTTTGAAAGGACTCGACATTCTCTCATTCAGCTCAACGTGTTTCTCGTTCGACCAGTTTGTCTCCATATTTCACTCTGACTGCTCAGCTGCTGATTGGCTGCTGTGTGCCGTAGTTTGGGATGTTTCTCTGTGGCTTTTTCTGCTTGTTGAGGGAAAATCGTCCACAGTTCAGCTGTGGATCACTTCATCACAGACAGTTTATACTCTCACTTCTTCTTTTAAAACCACAAACAGTGACGGAGACGTTTAAAGGAACACAGACTGCACAGTTCTGTCCTGACAGTTTTTGATCAGCACAAATTCCTGTTGAATCAGTCATTTGGGATTTTCTGCGTGCTGATTGGTGGGGGAGGGGAGGCACGAGGTCTGACTTCATAAATAATAAATCATCTCAGCTGTGCTCATTAATTATTCAGCAGGCTGAACTCAGTGTGACCCTTGACTAACAAAACCAAAATGAATCGTTTTTATAGTTTGAAATATTTTTGCTGATAAGAAAATGTATTTGTAATATAGTGTGATGATAAAAATACTTTAATGACACAACTTACATTAAGACCTTTCAAAACTCTAAAACACAGGAAAACGTAAATAATAATAACAATAATAATAATGATAATTATTCATGATTTCAACGTATAACTGCACATCTTTAATTGAAACAAACAGTGGATCGAGACTCGACCCCTGAGGAACACCACATTTAAACTGAGCTATATGAAGTGGAAAATATAAATCTACATTTATTAAAGTACTGTATATTTTTACACTAATTGAGTATTTGCATTATTTATTTATTTTATTTTTTTTTTTTTACCAATTTCTACTTCTGTTTCACTACATTTGAAGAGCATATGTTGTACTTTTTAATTTACTGCTTTTAATTTATAACTTAGATTCCGATTAATAACAGGCTACAAAACATATCAACTAATAACTTATGAGATTATGAGATTATTGATTAATACTAACATGATTTATTTAGCACAATGCATGCATAAAATCCAGCACAAAGCGCTGAACATTTAATCAGAAAAAATAAAAACATTTAAAATGTAAAAAGCAATAATAACAGAAATCAAATAAACTGAAAATTAGGTAAGACAAGTTAAAACATCCATCAGTTAAAACAACAGTGAAAAGATGTGTGTTATGATTTCAACAGATTTACAGACCCTAAAAATAAAAAAGCAAAATAAAACTTTATTGATCCTCAGGTTTACCTGCTGCGACATTAAACAGCTGTAACACATTAATGCATCAATAATTATAAACCAATAATATATATTATTCTGAAATAGGCCATTTTGCACAATGAATACTTTTACTTTTGGTACTCTAAGTATATTGTGATACTAATACTTTGATTGCAGGATTTTTACTTGTAACAGAGTGTTTTTACAACATATTACTACTTTTACTGCAGGCCTGAGTAGCAAACACAAAAACAACAGTAAGAATGTAAAAACCAAATACAATATAAAGCCATAAATAATAAACAGTAGCTGAAAAAAATCTGACATTAGTTTTGTTTTTAAACATTAAAATAAAATACTTTTGGTTTTTGCCAAATTATAGTTTAATATTCATGAACTTCTTAAATCTGAAAATGATCTGATTTTCTTTGACTGTTGTTGACCGTGGGAACATGTGATTCATATTTCTGACTGTTTTGCAGAACTTTAGACCAAACACTTACGAAGTTATTGATAAAGTGTTCAGCAGATTAATCAATAAGTATCACATATTGACCCAGAGTGACTCCTTATGTTCTTCAGGGTTCTGTACATGAAGAACCTGAAACTCCTCTGATTAAACATGCAGACGACTCTCCTCCTCCTCCTCCTCCTCCTCTTCGCTCCGCTGCTCTCTGCCTCGTTGCTATGCAGAGGAACCAGGTCTTTTCAGCCGTGTCAGAGCTGAGCTGTGATTGGCTGTTGCCAGGCTGCAGGGTTGGCACGGAGCGAGCAAGTCTGAGATAAAGAGAGCGAGTCGGTTCGTCCTTTCTCTGCCCGACTTCCCTCTGAGAATACCAACGAGATGAAAACATCAGTCACAGAGACACATTCAGGTCCTCATTAAAGGCACAGTTCACACAAATTACCAGCACACACACACACACACACACACACACACACACACACACACACACACACACACACACACACACACACACACACACTGTCTGTCCCTGCAGGCAGATCTTGGTTTATGAGTCCAGGTCTTCAGGTGAGGTTTCTGCCTCGACACAGTGCAGGTAAATGAGGTTAAAAAAAAGATATTTAAAAAAAGAAACTGCTTTTCATCAGGGAGTATTTTCTGTGGTTCCTGTGAAACAAGGAACTGCAGATTAAAGTGGTAAAAAAAAAAAAAAAAAAAACATCCCCAAACTCCAACAAAACCAAACAAAACTGGATCAGATCCTGGTCCAGAAAAGACTCAGGGAAAAGTCAACCTGGACTGTGAATCAGTTCCATTCAGCAGCACAGAGATTCATGAGATGGAAAAACTGACTTTCTACGTTTTGAGACAGAGAAAAGATACAAACATCTCAAGACGGACTAAATAGATAAAACACTTGATATTAAACAGGCACAAGTATAATTTGTAGGACGACAAAATTGAAACAAATCACCAAAATACATTATATATTATAAAAAATAAGACCTTTGAAGACGTCACTTTGTGCTCAGGGTTTGGGGAAACTTTTTACATTTTATAGACTAAATACACATTTTTTAAAGTATTGTTCATGCATTTCATTTTCACTCATTTGTTTCTTGACTGTTTACTGTTTTTTCTCACTCGTGTTTCTTGTAGTCATTTGTTGTTTTTCTTAAGTTATGTTAATGCTGGTTTTATTATTATTATCGTTTTTATTTTTATTTTTTTTCCTAAAAGGAGGGGAGGTCCTTTGTAAAAAGGCTCCTGACACATTTATTTGTTCTGTTCTTCTTTCATTGTTATATTTTATCACAGTTTGTGATTAAAAAAAACAAAACAACAATAAGTTGATTAACAATCAGCAGATTAATCAATAATGAAAATAGAAGTTAGCTGCAGCTCTGATGAAAAGATACTTCAAGTACCAAAAGAAAAAAGTTCAGCAGAATGGCTCATTTCAGAACGTTTATTATTATAATTATTGATATGTTTACGATAATTTAAGACAAAGAAAAGGACTAAATCTCCACAGTCTGTCTGTATTATTCTTTATTATTTTCTTGTTATTTGGTTGAAAAGTGTTTTTTAAAGCACAGTGAGGCCGACTGGAGCCTCGGGGACATTTTGTCCTGGTTGTGGAGCTGCAGATCGAGGGGTCGGGGGTCACTGCTCCGCCGGGCAGCAGACGATCTGGATGTTCAGCAGCTGTGATGAATCCTGAGATCGAATAAGAGCAAATAAACTGAGCTGATCAGTTTTTTTTTTTATTTCTCGGCTCTGTTTCCTCTCCTCATCTGCACCGGCGTCCATTTTGTCGTCATGTGTGCAGCTGGTTGTTTAATGGAGGTTTGGATCAGAGCCACAGACTCTGAGTCTGTCAAACACACACACACACACACACACACACACACACACACACACACACACACACACACACACAGAGGAGATGAGAAATACTCAGGTTTCTTTTGTTTAACACAAGGAGGAAAACACACTCACACACACTCACACACACTCAGCTTCATTTGGATTCAGACTGAAATCCTCAGAGAGTCGTATCAAAGCTTTCATCCCCCCTTTCATCCATCCCGTCACCATGGCAACGCCTCAGGGTGTGATGTGTGTGTCTGCAGACAAAGAGGAGGCCTGTTTGTGTGTGTGTGTGTGGATCAGCAGTCAGACAGTTTTTCTGTGTGTGTTAAATTCTGGAGGAGATATCTCAGCCTGACAGATTCAGCTGAATTCTGGGAAACGTCGTCAGCAGACGTGTTGATGAGTGTTTCCATCTGAAGGAGTGAATTATACATAAAAAAAAAACCAACATGGAGCCTGAGAGTCTGAGTTCAGAATAAATTCACTCAGTGGAAACATCAAAGGTCACGAAACGCACATAAATTCATAATGAAGGACGTAAAAACACAGAGACAAGATTAAAAATAATTCTCACCAAAATACAAAATAAAACCACCTAAATGTAAACTGTCAATTCAGAAACAATAAACTAATAAATCATGAAAAAGAAATACCAATAAATACATGAACTGTTTAAAATATGTCCAAAAAGCCACAATATACAAAATTCAAACTATAACTTTAACATCATTTTTGTTTTCTGATTTTTGTTTTATAACATTTAAATGTATAAAATATAACAGATTATAAAAATCTGAAAACCGTCAGTGAAAAGACATTTATCACTTCAAATATAACGTCTAAATAATAACAATAATAATAACAGTAATGTGGAGAAATGCAGAATAATAAACAAATGAGGCCACTTTACCTGCTGGGCTACAGATGAAATAATAAGAATAAATAATTAAAACAAAAACTAAACAAACAAAAAAGGGGCCACTTAAAACATTTAAAATAACAATTAATGATTTATGTCTGCAGTCAGAGATCTTTTTACTGACAGGAAGGTTAAAAAAGATCCAATCAAAAGTACTGATCATCCGTCTGTCTGTCTGTGGACAGAAGAGTCCGTCTGTGCTCGTTCACAATACAAATAAATAAATAAATAAATAAATAAAAACCTCACCCAAAGCAGAAATAGGTCAGTGCTGTTTTCTCTCCTCTTCACTGGCATTTAGCCCAAATTCACAGAAAAAAAAACCTTCCTCACCTGCTGCTGCTCTGAGTCGAGATAAAACACGACAGAAAGAAATATTCTGTATTATTTTTAACAAGGAAACAAAAAGAATCTGTAACTAAGAATCACTTTAATAACTCAGTCAGTGTTTGGGACCTTTACAGTAAATTCTGAACTTAAAGTTTCATTTAATTCTGATAAAATCTTCGACCACAGAACAGGTCATTTAATCACAACCTTATTTTATTCTTTTAGGTTTAAAAATGTATAAATGACAAAAAACACTTAATAGACTCAAGTGTTTATACAGCCACAAAATAATAAACTTTATTTTATTCATTAATTTGTTTATTTATTTATTTCTGAAGTTTAAAGTTACAGTGAACATTAATGAACTGATGATATTATCTTATTATTTTATCTTAACAGATTGTAGAGGAGAAGCAAAAATAAACTTTGGGCTTCAGCCTGTTCCTTTTTTCAGTTGCTGATTGTGAATTTTATTGTGTGAAATAATATTTTCTTTAACTGAAATTGAAAGTATTTGTTCAATCATTCATTTATTGTTTCACTAACATGAATCAAGATCATATAAATGTTGTGAAAATGGCAGTAAAACAGTCAGGAATGTTTTCATTTATTGATGAGGCCGTGTGTGAATTGGGTCACCATGGATTGTCATTTTTTAGAAAGTGTGTCCCCAGAACAAAAAAGTTTGTCAAACTCTGCTGTAAACTAATAAAATATTTTCTGTGTTCTTCTGATAGAACCGGATCATCACTGACAGGAATCAGACGTTCTGTTTGGTTTAAAACTCAGATCAAATCAAACCTTCTGGCCTTCTCCTCCTCATGTCCTCTTCTTCCTCTGTGTGTGTGTGTGTGCATGCAGCTGTCCGGAGCTGAGAAGCCCCCTGCTGGAGAACCGGAGAACAACACATCATCAGCTGCTGCAGCAGGAACAGACGCTCCTGCAGACGGAGGCAGCAAGGTGAAACTCCACCCTCACTGCACCACCGAGGGTTAAAAAAAAAATACTATACTGTAAAAATACTCTGTGACAAGACAAAAGTTTAGAACGGCTCATTTTATTAAATATATTATTTATAATTATTGATGCAGTCATTTATATTAGAGCCTGACTGAGACTGGATTTTTTTTTCAGAAGACAAGACCAACATTTTGGAGCCGATCAAGAGTAAAGAATTGATATATCAGCTGATATTCTTCATACAGGTTATAATATACAGAATATAGATATAAGCAGTCATGTTTTGCAGTGATCAAAAGTGGTTCATACTTAGTGACAAAGTAATGGAGGATTTTTTTACATTTCATCAACACACTGAAAGAGTAAACTTTCACCTTTTAATAATTACAGATAACTACAGATTAAAAAACAAAAATAATACATAAAATATACATATATACCTGGTGAGAACACAATGCAGATTGTTTTCATTTGTTTGCATTCTGTGTATATATATATACAGAATATGTATATTCTGTGTATATGTATATGTATATATGTGTGTATATATGTATATATATGTATATCTGCATTATGTTCTGTTAATGTTTCTGGACCACATTTTTATGCTGGTATCAGCTGTGATTGGTCAATACTGAGCTGATAATATCAGTCAGGCTCTACTTTATATACTGCTGGGAAATATAATCTGTAATAATACATCATCGTTTATTGATTGATCTTATTTTATTTTAACAATTTAAATCTGCAGAGTAACTTAAGTGATCTAATAAATGAACCAGTGTTTCTCAAACTTTTTATACAACTCATATGTATTTTTTATCTGTAATGATGTAGTATTTTAATAGTATTGTGTTTTTAATTTTATATTCAACTCTGCGTGCTGCTACAGAGGTCCACGTACCACGGTTTGAGAATCCAGGGACTAGAATAAAATAGCAACACTCATAACTGTCCAGTATTTGAGTAAACTGTGACTCGTCCCTGCAGGTGGAGATGGTGTTCTGGCTGCTGTCCATGCTCGCTAACAGAGACAAGGAGGAGATGTCTCGGACTCTGCTGGCTCTGTCCAGCTCTCAGGACAGCTGCATCGCCATGAGGAAGTCTGGCTGCGTCCCCCTGCTGGTTCAGATCCTGCATGAAGCTCCGGGCGGCAGTGGACCTGGTGAGACCGCGGCGGGAGGAAGTACAGCAACGGGCTGCAGTCGAGAGGCCAAATCCAGAGCCAGCGCCGCCCTTCACAACATCATCTACTCGCAACAGGACGAGGGACAGGCCCGCAGAGAGATGAGGGTCCTGCACATGCTGGAGCAGATCAGGACCTACTGCGACAGTGGCTGGGACTGGATCGAGAGCCACGCGGGGACGCCGTCACCCGGAGGAACCAAATCCACCGGTGAGTAAAGATCCCTCTGAACCTCACCAGCCCCTGGGGTTCCTCCTGATTCAGAAGGAACTGATCAATAACCAGAGCAGGTGGTGTCTGTTTTTCAAACCCTCCAGGATTTCTGGGGCATTTTTTGGTATTGTTTCATTGTAAAATTTACAGCAGCTTTTCTAAAAAATTGTGATGCATGCATGAAATTGTGTAACCAGGAGAAAAGGATTCATTTTTTTCTGTGTAGTCATTTAAAAATCAAAGGCAACAGGGAGAACAAGCCACAAAAAGGCTCACAATTACAAACACTAACAAAATCTGTGTTCCTAGTAAATGAAGAAGTGAACCTGAGGAGTATTTCACAAAGAAGCAAAATCTTTTAGGAGCTCAAACTCAGTCAAAACTGCACAAAATTACATTTTCAGAGGGTTTAGGGTTAGTTCAGCTGGTAGAGCGTCCGCCTCATGTATGGAGGCTGTCGGTTCTCTGCAGCAGCCGCTGGTTCGACTCCCACCTGTGGTCCTTTGCTTCGTGTCATCCCCTCTCTCTTCAGCTCTCCTGTCTAATAAAGGCAAGAAAATCCAAAAAACATAACTTAAAGAAAATGACATTTTCATGATCTTTGTAATTCTGAGCCTTAGTTTATTCAGAACAGAGTGCTGTTTTGTTCTCACCTTCAACTTTAAATGACTTATGTAAAGCATCTTTGAGTGTCCTGATAAGTACGATATAAGTATAATGTATTATTATAATTATAAAAAAAAAAATCCATCTCTTGGTCCTGCAATTTAATTGCAAAAAATACCTAAAAAAAAAAAAACCTAAATTTTAGGACACAACAATCCCAAAAACTGTGAAATCCTGGAGGGACTGATTAAGGCAAAATCACTGATTATCATCAAACAACACAGAGCTGCACAAAAAATGAGAGTTGTAGTTCCATCATGTTACACACACATGTATTACAAATGACTAATTAAATTTAGAATAGTAGATTTCAGTAGATTCATTATTAATGAACTTTCACATAAATTTTCTTCTTCTGTTCTTTTCTTTGTCTTCTTCTCTGCAGACATCCCTGAACCTGTGGACCCTCAGATCTGTCAGGCCATGTGCGCCATCATGAAGCTCTCCTTTGAAGAGGAGTACCGACGCGCCATGAACGAATTAGGTTTGTCAAACACCTAAGAAGTCTTTCATTTTTTCCCAACATCAGTGACACATTCAGCTGAGAGTTTCATCTTTTCTTCCAGGTGGCCTGCAGGTCGTGGCTGATCTGATCCACCTGGACCAGGACATGTACGGCATGCAGAATGACCCCATCAACATGGCGCTCCGCCGCTACGCAGGGATGGCTGTGACTAACCTGACCTTCGGAGACGTTGTCAACAAGGTACAGAGACACGACACTGTGGTGGTTTAACAGTGAGGACAGGGATGTTATTGAATGATCATACTGTCTGCTGCAGTCTTACCATTAAAATGTTATTAAAAGGGTCTAATTGTGAGCATTTTTTGCAATAATGTAAATGTTAGCATTTTCTAGCATTATCATATTAGCATTAATTAGCATTAGGAATGTTTGTAACCTTAGTTTTATCATTAGCATGTTACGGTCTTTGGAGTTAGTGTGTTTCAATCCTTGGTCTTTTCTTCTGCCTCAGTGATTGAGAGATGACTTCCTGTTTTAACCTTAATAAGGAAGTCATCAGTTTAGCATCAGAAGCTATTTGGTTAAACAGTGTTTTAATATAACTGATAACATTAATTTTATCAGTTTAGACTCCATATGGACTGTGCACTGGACACATTATGCAGCCAAGAGAAACCTTTCACAGGTGTGCAGTTTGTCAGTGACGTCCCCCGTGTCTCTCCCTCCAGGCGACTCTGTGCTCGAAGAAGAGCTGCCTCCAGGCTCTGGTGGCCCAGCTGGCCTCAGACAGCGAGGAGCTTCATCAGGTCGTCTCCAGCATCCTGAGGAATCTGTCCTGGAGGGCCGACATCAGCAGCAAGAGAGTCCTCCGAGACATCGGCTGTGTGTCTGCACTGATGACCTGCGCCCTGCAGGCCACCAAGGTAACGCAAAACAAACAAACCCACCAGGAGGAGATAGAACAATAACACAGGAAGTACGGATTTATTTGTGGAGATAATGTGAAGAAAATGTGAACAAAGAGAAAAGATTTCTGTGCAGGATAAAAAAAAAAATAGAAACTAGTCAGCTGGTTGGTTGAAGCATTTTAGGATTCCTTTTTAAAAAGTAGGTTTGTACATAATTACTGTAAATGCTCTGCTTTGCATATGTTAATCCGATTGCTTTATTTTGAAGATTTCTGCAAAATTGTTTAAAGTAAAAGTATGACAAGTTAGGAAATGCTTATTTACGTTCTTAAATATAAAGCTACAGCCAGTTAGCCAAACTTAGCATAAAGACTGGAGGCAGGTGGAAACAGCTCCTCTAAAGCTCATCAACACATCTCATCTGTTAAATCTGCACAAAAGCCAAAAGTAAGATATGTTTCTTGTGTGTTTTTAAATAAGCCCAAATAAACCCTGTTCTTTTGTTTTGCTGGTTTTCCAGGAGTCGACTTTGAAGAGTCTTCTGAGCGCTCTGTGGAATCTGTCGGCTCACAGCATCGACAACAAAGTGGCGATCTGCTCAGTGGACGGAGCTCTGGGCTTCCTGGTCAGCACGCTGACGTACCGCTGTCAGACCAACTCACTCGCCATCATTGAGAGCGGCGGAGGGATCCTTCGAAACGTGTCAAGTCTGGTCGCCACACGAGAAGACTACAGGTAAGTTTCTGAGACTTCTGAACACCAACTATCATTCTAGTAAAAAACGATGTCCTTTTTGAGATGTTTTTTTTTTATTATTGACTTTGTAAAGAATTTCACAAAAAAAAAAAAATCTCAGCTCAGGGGCTTCTTCTAGCTTCTTCTAGCTTCTTCTAGCTTTCAACCACATCTTCATTAGTGGAACACTCAACTGATGATGCTCAAATAAAGGCTGAAGTATCTTGGTACCACAGTCAACTTCCTCTTTTCCAGTAAAGGCAAACATCTTAAATTAGCTAATGTTACTGTGAGGCTAGCTATTTAGCTAGCATTTTGCTAACAATCGCTAACTTAGGATGTGACTATATATGTCACATTTACAGGTCCACTGGTAACATCTTTAAACCAACTTCAAAATTTGGTTCTCTTTTCAACACAGCTGAGCGGAGCATGTAGCATATTTAAGTACAGGAAACTGTAAAGGAGAAAGTTGACCAAGGTACCAAGCTAGCTCGATTGTTACTGGAGCACAGAGGGAAAGAGGCGGGCCTTAGGAAGGCTCAATTAGTTAACTAAAGCTAATTCAAATTACTGCGAGCAGATTTCTGTATCGTTATGATATGAATGGAAACCAAATGGTGTATCTTAAAAAAGCAACATCTATTGCGTGCTTTAGAAAATGACCAGGAGTGAGATAGTAAAGTGGGCTAAAGCATACAGGACCACTGGCACAGTCCTTTAACTATGGCAAGTAATAATTTGCTTCTCAGTATGTGTTCTGTGGAAGTCTAGTAATTTGCTTCTTCTGGTAACACAAAATGTAATGAAAAATGCGTTTTGCTTTCTTTCTTCACAGGCAAATCCTCAGGGACCACAACTGCCTCCACACTCTGCTGCAGCACCTGCGCTCCCACAGCCTGACTATAGTGAGCAATGCCTGCGGGACTCTCTGGAACCTTTCTGCCCGAAGTCCAAAAGACCAGGAGCTGCTGTGGGACCTTGGGGCAGTTAGTATGCTGCGCAACCTTATCCACTCCAAGCACAAGATGATAGCTATGGGCAGCGCTGCAGCTTTAAGGAACCTCCTCACCAATCGACCCCTGAAATACAAGGATGCTGCAGTCGTATCCCCTGGCTCCTGCATGCCCTCACTCTACATGAGGAAACAGAAGGCTCTGGAGGCAGAGCTGGATGCCAAACACCTAGCGGAAACTTTTGATACCCTTGAGAAACAGAGCCCCAAGCACTTGACCCTAAACAAGCCGCTACGGCACATTGAGAGTCTGGCAAAGGATTACGCGTCTGATTCTGGTTGTTTTGATGATGATGAGGCCCCCAACGTTTCCAGTAGCCTTGACACTGGAAGCTTCTCCATGCTGTCCATGTTCCTTACTAACTCTAACTTCCTGCAAAACCAGCCACGTAAGAGGGACAGTGAACCTGAGAGAGACGTAGACCCGCCTCAGCCAGTTGAAAAGAGGCATGTACCTCCTGATGATGTGGTATCTGCTGCTGCGGAGAAGCTTGCAAAAAAGATCACCAATACGGTTGCTAAGATCGACAGGTTAGTGGAGGACATCACCATGCACACATCCTCGGAAGACAGTTTCAGCCTCAGCTCTGAGGACCATCTGGCGGACTGGCCTTATGGACTGGATGAACTCAATGAAGCCCGGGCAAAATCCTGCTCCCCCTGCCGTCTCTCTGATACAAGCAGCCTGGCCCACAGAGAACGCCTCAGTAGAGCCCATGCTCTCTTGCGCCTCAAAACTGCCCATACAAGTGTATCAACAGACAGCCTAAACAGCGGAAGCACCAGTGATGGCTACTGCGGCAGCAAAGACCAGATGCGACCTGCTCCAAGAGCTCTGATGATGCAACAACGACCCAACCAGCTTGATCTCAAGGTGGCTCATCAGGATTACCTTAATGTAGGGCCTTCTGTCCTGAATGAAACTAACCAGCAAGATATCCCTGAAAGAGATTCAGTGGACAACAAAGATGTGAAAGCTCTAGAGCTGAGCAACACAGATTCAGAAAAGAACCAAGATCAACCTGTGCAAACACCTGTCAGTGCATCCACAAAAGTCTCCTCTGATGTCAGCATGACTTCAATTAAGCTGTCTCCTTCCTATCAACAGGTCCCACTCATTCAGAGTGTGGCCAAATTTGGTGTAGCAAAGACAGCCATCAATGTCCAAGCTGCCCAAGCAATGAGGAGGCAAGCATGGGTACCTACTGTGATGACTGGAGGGAGTATTACAAAATTTTCCCCAATGACATCCACCAGAAGCCCAACCATCGGAACAATGGAGACAGTACAGAAGTACTCGGTGGAGAACACCCCAATTTGCTTCTCCCGCTGCAGTTCCCTTTCCTCTCTCTCTTCTGGCGACGGAGCGCTGGACGGACAAAGTGAAAATGAGCTAGAAAGTGACTCATCATTAGAAATAATTGAAGTGGAAGATGAAGATGTGGTGAAGAGAGCTGAAGAGGATGAAACATTGGAGGATCTGAGTGACAGCCAGCTGCTGGTGACTGACTCAAAAACTTTCCCCAGCAAAGAGACCGATCCCATTGAGATTCCTTGTCCTGCCAAGAAGGAAAAGGTGTTCCTTAGAGGAGCTTCACCAGCCATACTTGAGGACAGATCCCCATCCAGTTCATCTGAGAACTACATACACGAGACACCCCTGGTCATGAGTCGCTGCAGCTCAGTCAGTTCACTGGGCAGCTTTGAGTCTCCCTCTATTGCCAGCTCAATCCAAAGTGATCCATGCAGTGAAATGATTGATGGAACAATAAGCCCTAGTGATCTACCTGACAGCCCAGGGCAAACTATGCCTCCCAGTCGAAGTAAAACTCCATGTTGTGTTGAGCCAAATGGACCAGAAACACAGACAACAGGAATAGCAGGCCAATGGGAAACCAGCTTGCGAAAGTTTATGGAGATAGCAGACTCCAAGGAGAGGTTTAATCTCCCTTCTGACCTGGACACCATGATCTACTTCACAGTGGAAAAGCCCACTGAGAACTTCTCTTGTGCTTCAAGTTTAAGTGCTCTGCCTCTTCATGAACACTACATACAGAAAGATGTGGAGCTGAAACTGACTCCTCTACTTCAGCAAAATGACAAAAATCTTCCTTTCCCTGATGAGGAGGATGAGCAAGGACTCGACCAAGGAGAGAGATATAGTGAGGGCAACTCAGACGACGACATAGAAATCTTAAAGGAATGCATCAACTCAGCAATGCCCTCTAAGTTCAGAAAAGTAAGACCATCCCTGATGACCACCATCCCCCCTCATATTCTCAATTCCCAGATCCGAAAACCAATACATCTCCCAGTATACATGATGCTTCCAAATGGCAAAACCCAAATGTGTCCTGGGCGGAGAATTGTGATCCCACAAAAAGACTTAAAATTTGATGATTCATCTTTCACTGATTCTGCAGAAGCTACACCTGTTAACTTCTCTAGTACAACATCACTAAGTGATGAAACACTTCAGTATCCAGTGAAGGAGAGGGGTGCTAAAGACTGCACAGCTAAAGGTATGAACAAACAGGAAGTGCTCGATGATGAGGCAAAGAGGATCGAAGACTTGAGGATATTCTCACACTTCCACAAACCCAACAGGACGAACTACCCACCAGAGATACAAATGAACCGAACAACCAAACATGTCATCCCCACTCAGAGGGTGCTGATGCAAAGCAAAGAGGTAGCTGATAGAGTGGCAAGCCAAAGAAATCGTGATCAATCTCCTAACCAACAAAAGAAGAGGCAAGGTCAAGGCCCAGTCAGGAAACTGGAACTGCCTGTCATAAAGCAAAACACAGAAGGCAACCTAAATGTGGGATCACAGAAAGGAAAAACAATGTTTCGACAAATGACACAGTCTTCAGAGGACAGTAACGGCTTATATGATGATGAAAATGAAAAAGACGAGGCAATGAAACGAACAAGTAGAAAACAGATCAGGGAAGCAAGTAGAAATAATCTCTCCCGGAGCATGACAAATATTGGCAGGATTGATAATTCCCAAGGGAAGTCGAGAGGGTTTCACAGGATAAAACAGAATCTGATAAAGGATGAAGCACTTGGATGTTACTCACTCAGCTCCTCTCTCAGTTCGCTGAGTGATGCCGAGTTTGAGGATCATAAATCAAAAGCCCAGCAAATATGGTACAAAAACAAACACAACAAAACACTGAATATGGTGCAACAAACAAAGCCTCTGACCATTCACAGCCAATACGAAGAGCCAAGCTCGCCAAGCTCTGTCAGCATGGACTCAGAGGATGACCTTCTTCAGAAATGCATAACATCTGCCATGCCCAAGCAGAGAAGAAAGCTTGCAGCCAGGAAGAAGAAGGCAGAAAACAGTCAAAAGCAAAAACAAAAGGCCTGTGATGGGTGGAACATGGATGAGGAAATGGATAGTGATGATACGGCATGGGATAAAGATTCCGACCTCAATAGTGTTGAATGGAGAGCTATACAAGAAGGTGCCAATTGTGTTGTCACTGGGCTGCAGGCATCAAAGTCTCAAGAGCCATCCTCGGAAGAGACCGAATCTGTCCTGTCATTCATGTCAACGTCCAGCTTTACACCCAAAGAAAGGAAGTTTGCTAAAGACAAAAAGGCAAATAAACCTCTAGACTTCGCTCAGCGCAAACCAGTTCCAAACTTACCAGTGGTTTTCAGAGGCAGGACAGTGATCTATACTCCAAAAAAAGACACTGCTCCATCACAAAGACCTCCTCCGAGAAAAGTACCACCCAAAACAGATGCTCCAAAGAACCCAAACCTTGCTCAGCACAGATCAAAGAGCCTTCACCGATTAGGCCGCCCCCAGGAAACTGAACTGTCTTTGCCAAAGAGGAGCTCTACTCCACCTCCAAGGATACCAAAAAGTTCATCTTCTGGATCATCACAAAGCTCTACACCATCAAAACAGACGCAGAAGAAGATAACATCCCCAATTCAGACAAATAAATCCATCCAGAAAAAGAATGCCTCACCAACTAGTCCGCCAGCTAGTAGTCCCCCTGAAAGAAAGGGACGCTCTCCTGTCGTGAATCAAAATGAAAAATCCCCACCACCTAAAACTCAGAAGTCACCTGTCCGAATCCCTTTTATGCAAAATTCAGTCAGACCCAGACCCCTGTCACCTCTGGTGACAAACCAAGCAACCACCAGACAACCCAATCAGGTCAATGGGAAAAGGGTGCCACCCAGCAACCGATTTGAACTGGTCAGGATGACTTCTGTCCATTCAAGTGGTGGTGAGTCTGATCGCAATGGATTCTTGAGACAGCTGACTTTCATCAAGGAATCAAAGACTGTGCTGAGACGTGATGGTTCTGGACGCAACATACCTAGATCTCAGAATGGATCCCCCCGCAGAGCAGTTCCTGGAGCTTCAGCCGTCTTCCTTTGCTCATCACGTTGTCAGGAACTTAAGGCAGCCGTGCAAACCCAGAGAAGGGTTCAAGTTAAAAGTCCAGGACAACCACAGCCAGTCCAGAGGCCAGACCGTGGACTTCAGAAGCAGACTACAACCCTTTCTAGAGCAACCTCCAGTGAAAGGGACCTGTCTGCAAAACGCCCAGGCAGGAGAACAAGCTCTGAAAGCCCCTGCAGGGTTGCTCAGCGAAATGGGCCTGGCAGATTGCCTGGGGCCAGGCAGCAACAAGACACAGATACCTTTAAACGTCACGCTTCATCACCGAGCATAAACATACTGAGCCGAGTGACCAGCCGCTCTTCCCTCCGCTCTTCATCATCTGATTCAAGTGGAAGAGCAAAGAGTGAGGATGATACAAAGAAGAAAGGGCAGAGATCTGCATCTCGGCTAAATGACAGAGTCACCTGGAGGAGGATCAGGGATGAAGATGTACCTCAGATCTTGAAAAGCACTCTGCCAGCCAATGCATTACCTCTGGTGCCTTCTCCTGACGGGGAAAAGCCAAAGCCACCAGCTCTTCCAGGAAAACTGCCTACCATTCTACTGGCATCTCGCAAGACAAGTGACGCAACAGTCCAGACAGAAGACTTTTCAAACAACAAGACCAACTCTAGCACCTCTCCAACTGTTGAAACGGCTCCGGTGATCTCAGAGGACGTGGCACGATTAGCGCTACTCAGAAAGATTAGTGCAAACTCTGGGAGTAACCTCCAGGACGGAGAGTCAGACAGCTCCCTGAGGAGCCACAGTCCAGTCTCCACAGGAATCTCAGACAGTCACGTGGGTGGAGTCGTCCATTTCCGCCAAGGATCCCCCAGTAAGGCTGCCCGGGTAACTCCATTTAACTACATCCCGAGCCCCATGGCCTGCTGCCTACAAGACACACAGACCCAAGCAACCACAGTCAACGAGAAGCCAGAGAAAAGTCAGTCGTAGGACGTTTAGTGGACAACATGGATGACTCTACTGTGTTCCTGTATGAAACTCAGCACTCAGGTGGACAGACAAGAAGTGTGCTGGTCCCTATACCTCGGGTATTGACCCTTTACTTTCCCCATTTACTGCATTCAAGTTTTTCTCTCTGAACAACTGATCACAGCTTCCATCTACCATTCGTACAGGGTTGGATGTATGCATTGAGACAGGTCTGACATGAACAGACCGTCAGTAACTTTTAGAGATGCACTTCAGAGAAAAATCTCACGAAATGGAAGTGCATCTTTTTGTACTTTTTTTGTATTTGTAGAATAATCATTGCCTGGTAGAAATGTAGTGAAAACATAAAGCAAAAGACAATGAACTTGATTTCAGCACATAAATCACCATCGGTCTCCTGAACAGAATCGATAAAAGAACAATATTATGCAAACTTTTGAAGGATTACTCAGCTGGACTTTTACCTGACAAGGTACAAACTGTGGCGGACTGTTGACAGACTCTCACTAAGGACACAAAAACACTGACATGTAAAGTCTTTTTTTTATATATAGTACATCAACGCTGTGGGCCTTTGCCTCACCACTCAACTGAATACACTGTTAGCCTTTCCTGTTACATATATGGAGCCCTGTGGGGTTGGGGGTACATTTTTCATAAAACATTTCTTCCAATTACTAGTGCAGCCACTTTTATTCAATTGAGTTATGTAGATATACTTATTAGCCATTTTGTCGTGGCTCAACACCACATTGTGATATCCAAGACAGTCCTTTAATGTGTGTTACAAATGTATCCAGTTGAAAACTTAATCTTTTAACAAGAGATAAAAAATTATTTCGAAATATGAGTCAGTATTTTCAGGACACAAAAACTCAGTTTTTGGAAACTGATAATCAGTATTTCGATGTAGCAGTCCTACTCAGTGATTTGCATTCAATGACCTGATACAAAAAGTATTATGGGATTGCTATCTCGGTATTAAAATCGTAATGTCCAACCCTATTTTGCTAAGATTATTAATTTGAGGAATGATTTATCACAAATTGTCACCCCAACGCCAACTGGACTCCATTTCCATCTCTGCTGCAGAAAATATTATAGCAAATTCTGTCATTTTCAAAACTATGAGCTGATTCGGAGTAACTTCACACTCTCTCCTGTACTCTTTGTCTTAAATCAGTATTGTAAATAACTTGCAGATATACAAAATCTTCAAAGCTTCCCGGTGGGCGAAAGAATCTCTGTGTTGCTCTGACAGCATGCTAATATATTCACTGACTGTATACACACACCTGTTAACATCGTGGACAGTAAACATACTTTGGAAAGTCCAACGAGAGCATTACTAGCCATCTGTATTCAAGTGCCGCAAAGACCTATAATGCTATAAAGTGTCAGCGTAGATGAACAAAGCCTCTGTTAATCGAATGCGATGATGACATTATATGTGTTTGCTACTAGATTCAGACACTGTTCGCTGTTGAATATTTCCTGTCAAGAAACATTTGATTTGATGATGGTTGGGCTTTGAGTCGACGGACGCTTGTCCGTGCAGAAGTTATCCTCTGGAAGTCTTTATAACATGTTAATATCTGCTTAACTGTGTTGCTGTAAAAGTAGTGATAGGTCGAGAAGAAGTCGAATATAAAGACGATGAATATTCTCTGTAGTTGTACCATCACTCCTCCATGTGTGCTCGGAGATCAGACAGCAGACTGCTGGACAGAACGAACATTAATCTACATTAAGGGGCTGTTTATTCATAAAAACAAGGTTTTATATTTACCACCATCCGCCCTACTGTATTTCCAAAGCATGTTTTGAGTATGAATAAAGCCCAAGTAGCTCTTGAATGCAGAATTTTCAAGTCCCAAAAGCCATTTTAAGATACATAAGTGATACGCCACTGAAGTCTACTGGATCTTTTGGAGTATCAAACACTCACCTGCTGTATATGGGTTCAAATGAGGTTCAATAAAATGTTCATATGCAGAAATAACTTCAAAGTCTGTGGCTACATATCACCTTCTGTAAAAACAGCACAAGAAATTCAAGTTAGTAAAAGTCTAGATGTAGAGAAAAGTTGAGAATTTGTGCATTAAATTATACCAACAGTGTGGTTGAGGGCTGCAACAAATGATTATTTTCATGGTCATTTAATCTCTTGATTATTTTCTAGATTAATAGTTGTTTATTTTCAAGTGTCAGAAAATGGTGAAAAATGTCAATAATTGTTTCCCAAAACCTCAGATGACATCCTCAGATGGTTTGTTTTACTCACAACCCAAAGATGCTCAGTTTCCTGTCAGAGAGGAGGAAAGAAACCAGAAAATATTTATATTTAAGAAGCTGAAAGCAGAGAATTTAGACTTTAGACTAGAATCGATTATTTAAATTATTGGTGATTAATTTAAAAATCAATCAGTTAATCGTTGCAGCTTATTTAAATTCAAATTTGACCAAAACATCATCAGCTTTAATATAATTTATGCACCATTTTGTTTTTTACAAATTCTCAAATGTTTTCTACAGCCACAAACCGGGCTGAGCAATCGGTCAAAATATTTTGAGATCTGTGACGATTAATCGATTATTAATCATTTATTAAATTAATCAAAAAGTGTTTTGATAGTTGATTAATCCATTTGAATTTTTTTTTTTTGAGAAACGAGTCTAAATTCTCTGATTTCAGTTTCTTAAACGTGAATATTTTCTGGTTTCTTTCCTCTCTGACAGTAAACTGATGATCTTTGAGTTGTGGACAAAACGAGACATTTGAGGACGTCATCTTGGACTTTCAGAAACACTGATCAACATTTTTCATAATTTTCTGACATTTTAAGACAAACAACTATCAATCAAGTAATCAAGAAAATAATCAACTGATTAATCAACTTTGAAAATAATCGTTAGTTGCAGTCCTAATTATTTCCATTCACATTTTGATTCTGCACGATATGTATCATGTCTAAATTGTGAAATTATTTATCGCATCGTTAACAAGAAGGTTTCTTTCAGTCAAAAAGTCACATGGCTACTTCATTAGGTGTCTTGGGTCTCGACAGTCCTGTTTGTGAAGACGTGTGATCACAGGACGTGAATCCAGACGTCTTTCTGGCTCTTGACGAATCACAACGAATCAAATGATCAGACTAATGCATCTAATTATCAAGCGAATTTGAAGAACCTTTGAAATATCCCAAGAAAAACAAAATTCAGATTACTTCTGATCATTTCAGAAACAAACTCTTTTTGTCCCTTGTTTGAACCTGTAGGTTTGAAAGGTGGATTTCTGAATGTGGTTTTGATGGTGTTTGATACTCTAAAGAAGAAGGAGAAGGTTTTGGGTGGAGAATCACTTCAACAGCCCCGAAAAGTAAAGTCGGGATGAAAGGATGAACATTGTGTGACTGAGATGCACGGGGGGATTTGGCTCCATGTTTAAAAGCCATCAGAAGGTCCTGGAGGTTTGTCCGCCATCACCGTCGGCGGCCTCGTTCACGCCCTCCGGCTGCAGACAAAATTTTTACAGGAGTTCATGTCTAAACCGATGCAGAGTTTTAAATCTTTTCCAATTCATAAACTATTCTGGTTCAAATTAATCTGAGAGTGCATGTAACTCAGTCAGTTAAATTCAAACTAGAGATTAGAAATCCTTCAGTTTTTACAGACGTGATGATGATGGCGGTGAGTTTCCAGCCTTCTGAGCGTGAACGAGGTCACAGAGGTGGACGGTGTCATGTGAAATAGGCAAAGCAACAGAGGTGTGTCATAATAAATGTTTTCATCCAATAAAAAGTGACGTGTTTCATGAAACTGCTGCGTCGACTCTCCTTCACAGACACAGGAGTTTACTGTTAAAGGACGAGTCCTTCATTTTTTAAGCATCTGAATTTGAGGAAATCAAGTTTTGGTTGGAGGACATACGTTTCAGTGTCAAAATATTATTTTCCCAAAAAACCTGACCTGAGAGGGCGTCAGCACTCTAACCTACGTCACCGCCTGAGCGTACGGCTGGGCGATATATCAGTATTACATAGTACTGAGAGATGAAACTACATATGATCTTAGATTTTGAGTATCATTATATCGTGATATGGAATAAGTGTTGTCTTCTCCTGTTTCTTAAGGCTGTTCCAGCTGATCTATTATTTACCTTCACCCTCTCAGTTATTATATCCACATTACTGATGATTATTTAGCAAAAATCTCATTTTGTTAATTGGTAATGTTACTGATTAATCGATTAAAACTTTAACCAATTAAAAATGTATTAATCAATAGTTTAGAAATGGTAGTAAATTCCCCTAATCTGACATTGTTTTGTCTGGCCAAGACATTTATTGAATAAAGAAACTTAAACTTAAAATGAAGGCAAACAGGAGAAAATAATGAAAATGATTAATAAACATGTTGTATTAATTATTGATTATCTGATCGTTACTATTTTCAAGAAGAAAGAAAATGTAGAAAAATTTGCAACCCTGGTGTTAACATTTAGTGACATCATCAACAGTCATACCTGCAGTATTTCTGCAGTACTGTAGTAGTAGTAGTAGAAGTAGTAGCAGTATCTCTCAGCAGTAATACAACAAACTGGTTTTATCATTTTGGACACTTCCAGCCTTTGGAGGACACAACATGTTGTCAGTCACTACCTGTGATAATTATTGATATGGATCAATATGAAACTTGATGATCCTGATTAGTTTCTCAGGCCGGGCTGAGTGGGAGTTTCTATTAGAAAAATCCAGAAAAGAATGAAGATGGTGCTGAAGAAAATAAAAGTTTGTTCAGACCGAACATGAAGATTTACAGCTGGAACACACGAGACACGGACGAGACGCGTCATGATAATACAGGTGCTTCTGTTATATTAACTCGTACTGAATTAATTAACTCGTTTTTGTAGTGGAAATTCTGAAGAATGGTTCACTCAGACACTGAAGAAGAGTTCGGGAGTCCCAGATGATTTACATGGGAGTATTTAATGAAGCTCGATCGAGGAGAATTCAGATTAGCAATACACAGAGAATATTGTGACTGCCAACCCAATTCTGAAGGCTACTTCTCGAGTGAAGGTATTTAACTGTCCCCTGACATTCACTGGAATTTGACACGCCACCATGTATGGGCCTGATGTGTCTATCTATGTGTACACAAATTCTATTGGGCATAAGTGCAAAACAAGAAGCTATGCACCTCTTTGCTCTAAATCACTGTATCTGTCGGCCTCGCTCATGTATTGTGTTCTGCTAGAGAACATGGAGAAAGTCTGTCTGCCCGATAAGCCATAACCTTGGGACCTCAGGAGAAAGTATCTGGGGGACGCACTACTCTCCTACTTGTGCAGCTGTGGACTGTAGTGCAGAGTGACCAACTACTAGTGTGCCTGTTCAGGTGAGATGACCTGTGACTGGACCCTTCATGACTGCATTGTCACCCATATAAAGAGAGTGAGGCAAATTCCACAACAGTTTTGATTACAGGATTATGGACATTTGACTGATTGATTTTAAGGTGAAATGTAAAAACAGCCACAGGTTTGCTGTGCAGCGTCACACTGCCTCTGGTACAGCGACGCATTTCATTGAATCTTTTTTAAACAGACTGTACTTCTTTTCTTTTTCTGCTGCAGCAGACGTGTTGCACTGCGTCTGTGTCCCGTATCTTTCAGCCATTAAAGGTGACACGTACAAAAACAAGTCATAAACTGTGGAAAGATCTATTGATGCTTCAATACGAGAATACAGAAGACCAGGGGAGAAATAAAGAGTGAAACAAAGTTGAATGAATATGATTCTACTTTTTTAAATCCCTTTTTATCAGTTCTGTCCACAGTTATTGATTAAAATTCTGAGGTGGGGGGGGGGGGGGTCTTCTTAAAGGAGAGTATGCCAGAAAAAGTTTGGGAGCTTCTGTGTTAAAGGATCCATTTTGGGACTTTATAAACGATTACGAAAAAGGCAAAGGAAAACTGACTTCAAATTGATGAATCCATTTTTTTTTAACTCAGCACTGATCGATTCAATACATCAAAAATGGTGCAACCAGCATCATCACATCCCATATTGAATTTAAATATCCTGTCAGAGTGGTTATCACAGTTGAAATCGCACATGTTGCAATTAGAAAATCACATTTTATCATATCGCGATATTATCGCAAATGCAATTAATCGTTCAGCTCTAACTTACAGTGAAGGAACAGAAAGAAAACTGAAGGATGTCTGCTGGATCTGCTTCACTCTGAAAGCTCATATTAACTTCTAATAACTTTGGAATGAGATCTTTTCATCGACCACTGTTGTAAGTCTGCACTGTAAAAATGAAAAAGCTGAGAGGAAATGTACGACAACAGACTTTTGAGTTTGAGGCCAACTCAAACTCTTAACTTTGGAAAAAGTTTATCCACCACTGATCTTTTGTGGAGATAATTAACTGAAATGTTTGACTTTTAGAAACTCTAAAAAAGTTGTGTTTAAAAAATCATTGAGTAAATTTATTGAAGAGAAAGTGAATGATGATTAAATTTTCAATAAAACTTTTGATTGTAAAGGCTGCAGAGCCCTGCTTTAATCCTTTATTAAAAACGCAGTACTGCCTGTTGTCCAGCAGATGTCACCATCTTCACTCCATCAGAAGCTTTTCAGCACAGCTGCTTCAGAGAGCTCAGTTTGCCCCGACTCTACATGTGACCACGCAATATGAGAAAGTCTGAACAGGAGCAAAGTGTTTTCTTTAGGAATTCACCTCAGGAATGTGCAGGAAACAAAAAGTTAGGAGAGTTCACTTGAACTGAACAAACAGTCCATCTGAGAATAAAACTGACTTCAGGTTCAGTCTGAACATGAACATCTGAAAACTTGAAATAAATCTGATGTGAGGAGCCACGAGAGCTGAGACGGCTGATAAATCAATTATCTATAGTTTGGATCATTGACTATAATCACATCCTTTATCTGGTAAAAGTATCAAACTCTGATCTTTGGTCTTTACAGTTTCTCAAACATGAGATCACGTTTACTTTCCTTCAGCTCAGAACAAATTTACACTCCGGTCGTTTAGAGTCATTATTAACTAATTAAATCACTGACTGAAAAAGTTAATTACTACATGAACTGATCAAGTTATTGATCACTGAATCAGCTAAGACATCAGCCTCACACAAACCTACATGTCCTGCAGGTAACATCATCATCATCATCATCATCATCATCATCATCGTCATGGTGTTCCAGCAGTGAGGTCAGAGGTCAGCTGACACCACCAGAGTCCAGCTCAAGGGCACTTTGGCAGGTTTGATCTGATTCATCTGAACCAGCTGAACCCTCTGATAGAAGACAGAGAGGTAGAGAAGAGTCTGAGGACAGTCAGAGTGTTTGACCTTTGACCTCGTCCACGTCTTTGTCCAGCTGTTCCCCCGCCGCTCTCAGCTCCTCCCTCTGTTTCATCAGCTGACTGCGAGCTTCCTGCAGCCGTTCATTCAGCTCCAGGTACCGCTGACACTGCTGGAACCTCGAGTCCACGTCACCGTCTGAGGGCCGGGACGAGTCTGAGGACAGAGAAACAGACAGTCAACTACAGAAACAGTCAGTAAACACTGCTGGAACCTCGAGTCCACGTCACTGTCTGAGGACCGGGGTGAGTCTGAACATCAGTAAACCAGTCAATAAACTACAAGAGAATCATTAAACAGTCAGTCAACTATAGAACCAGTGAGTAAACTACAGAGAAACAGTCAGTAAACACTGCTGGAACCTCAAGTCCATGTCACTGTCTGAGGACCAGGATGACTATACAGCCAGTCAGTAAAACAGTCATCAAACTACAGAGAGATATGAATGTTGATGATTCAGCTGTGTGTGTGTGTGTGTGTGTGTGTGTGTGTGTGTGTGTGTGTGTGTGTGGACTCACTTTGTCCAGTCTGCTCCAGGATGCTGAAGACCGGGTCATTGGCAGCTGCTCTGCTGATGTCCTCCAGGATCTGGTCCACAGTGGGGGGTTCAGGACGGCTGGGCAGAACCACACGCTTCTTGTTCTTAGAACCAATATTCATTCTGCTGCAGAACCAGAATCACCTCCTGTACCTGTGAAAACAAACCAACAGGCTGTTCATCAAGATCAAACTTTTTATCAGTCATATTAAATCTCATTATATTATGCTTTTGTCTAATCTTTATTTCTCATGTGTTCACTCTATAACAGCCTAAATCCCTGCATGTGAAGGTTTCTGACACCTTCACCAGAAGTTTGTTAAATTAAGGAGCAATTAGGTACATCACTAAATTGAACATGGACTAAAATACATTTCCAAATTGCTACCATTACGTCTTACTCTTTAATTACCTGTTCTGAATAAAGATTAAGCTCATTTACCTTTAAATTAGTGGTTTAGTGACCGGTTTCTCGTGCAGCTCAACACACACAGGACAGCAGTGCTAATCAGCTAAATAAATCGGGCTGAACGTGAAAATGTTGCAGCCTGGTGAATCATTTCTAAGCCGAATTTAGCACAAAGGTCTAAATATTCATAAAATATCTTCGGTGGAAACACAACGAGGTGTTTTATTTTATCATAATCAGTTAAATTTTAATTTTCAAAACCGTCAAACGGAGTTCGGTATTTTGTTTAAAGAAGCCAGGAGATGTCCACAGTAGTTCGTCATTGTTTACCAGAGTTTATGATGAGTGTCGGGACGGATCCAGACTGTCCCCTTCACCTCAGACTGGACCGACAGACAACAGAAGACCAAACAAAATGCTTAAAATCCTCCAAACGCTTAGCAAACACAAGCCACAGCTGCTGGACAGACGTACAACACGGCACGTCAACGTCCAACCTGACACGTCAGTACGTGACAGACGCACACGGCCACGCCTTCATTTCTGGTCCTCTTCAGAGGGTAGATCTCGCGAGAGTTACCATTTTGATCCAAAACATGGTCTTTCTCTGACCCTAACCAGGTGTATTTGTGTCACTAAACCTACAGATATCTAAATCACAGTATTGTTACGTTATAAAACATTATTAGTTTGTACATTATGCACAATCAACAAACAACGCGTATAAATCTCGCGAGATTTGCAAATCAAGGGTTCCCTTGTAGACACGACTGTGGGTTCTTGTTATAGTTTTGACTGATACAAAATGCCTGAAAATGAAACTGCTTCCCTTCTTGTTTTGTGTCGAATCATTTATATTTTCTTAATTTGACTTTACAGCAGTTATTATTTGATAAAACATGACGTTCTGTTCTCTTTCATGCTCAGCAGGTTCTCTGTCGCCCTCTGCTGGTTCAGGTTCTCCAATCACAGAGCTGCAGGTGGACTATGATGACTCCCACAACAACATTTCTATCATTTATACTATTATATAGTACAGTATAGTATTTATGGTATATCTACTATATGATAGTATATCAGTGCATTTGTTAGTAGATATGTTTCACTAATATTCAAAACATAAGTTATGTAAAGCCTGACACATGAATTTCAATATAGCAAAAATGTTCATTAGTATTCTATAATGGATACACATATTTATTTTATAAAAGCATAATTAGGCTATATTAAGTAATTTAAAGCCATGCTGTCCAAATACTTGAATGATATGAACACAAAGGCTCATTACTATGTTTGCCTACAACCCTGATTCCAGGAAAGTTCTGATGGAAATGAAAACAGATGCAATTATTTGCAAATCATTTTCAATTTCGATTCAAAATTCAGAATGAGTGTATCATTTTTACCAAAAGCAATGAAGTTAATAAGTTTGAACATTAAATATCTTGTCTACTGTATTCAATTGAATATCAGTCAAAAAGTTTTTGCAAATCATTGCACTGTTTTTACTTGTTTTTAGCACAACATCCCAACTTTTTAAGAACTGGTTTGTATAAAATAAGTGTTATTTTTTAATATAAGAGAAAACTGATAAAAAATATTTCTAAATATATAAATACTGTGTATAAATAATAAATATACAAGACACATCAAACACAGAAATGGAAAGGATTAAAAATCCATTCTTGTATAAAAATATAAAAATGTAATTCCCAGCAGCCTCAGCATTGATTAGCAAATGTTAACATGCTAACAAGCTAAACTAAGAAGGATCTGTCTGCAGCCTCCTGGATTAATGTACTTAATTGAACCTAAACCTGTCTGTGTGTGTGTGTGTGTGTGTGTGTGTGTGTGTGTGTGTGTGTGTGTGTGTGTGTGTGTCAGTCTTGTTTGAATGAGGCTGTGATCTTCATCACTACAACAAAGCAGTCAAACATTTTGTTTTATTTTGATTAGTATTTTTTTAAATTTCTCATCATAATTGTCATATCAAGGTCATGATCTCATTTAATGTATAAATAAAACAAAATATATATGACATAAATAAAAACCACACACGTAATGAAAAAAGACACACGGTGTCACTGATGTGAAGCATCAAAAACCAGCTCCAGCCGCTGCAGGTGTTTGCTCGGCCTGCAGGAGGCGACACTGACATGTCTTCACCTGTAAACTGCTGTTTCTGTCCTTTCCTGTAGGTGGTGCAAGTTGGCAAATGTAGAACAGTTCTGGAAACATCGTCACAGCGCCACCTTCTGAACGTTTGTGAGTAAGTTCTGATCCAGTTTCAGGTGCTTCACATCTAGCAAAAAATCCATCTGACACTCCAAATCATTAATAAATATAAATAATGATAAATAAAATAAAAACAATAAAAACATTGTTTTTGTGACTCAGCCTGTGATGTTTTTAGATTAAATCCTGCCGTATAAATATAAGATGTCTTATATAAAAAGTCTCTTTGACAGGAGGTCTTCTTCTCTGTGAGGACGAAGAGGAAAACCTTCGCTCTGTGCTCCTCTTCATCACTGAGGCTCCTCCTCTTCCTCTGCTGCTATCTGAAGAACTGAAAAAACAACAACAAAAACACACAATTTAAACAAATCCTCCCTGTACAGACACACAAACTGAGAACATGTTTGTTTTCATACAATCATGATTAACAAATGTGTGATTTCCTTTAGTTTGTCACCGTCTGTGACTTACCGTCAGTCTACACTGAGCTCATCCTGACGCACAGACAAACAACAGACACACAACCGACAGTTAAACACAAGACCTACTACACAGTAAAGAAAACGTCTGTTCTGCAGCTATGAGTATTTAGAGCCAGGACTAAACTAGAACCAGTTCCTGATTGGTCAGTACCACAATCTCTGTCTCTGTCTGAAAGTGAGCTGCTGAGCTAACGTTACGTTAGCCAGCTAGTTAGACAAGAGAAGCTGCTGAGCTAACGTTACGTTAGCCAGCTAGTTAGACAGGACGAGCTGCTGCTCTGTCCTCAGTGTTCCAGAGATTAAAATAATGACCTATCAAAAATACTTCACTGAATTCACATTAAAGCTGCATGATTTGGTAAAAGCAATTATTTAGACTGAAATTACGATATGATCAAATGATCAGTTTATCATGACAAATTGTCCCCATTATCCAGGCCATTCAAATCCATACAAAAACTCTGCCGCAGTATTTCGGATGACGTCGTTATACAGACTGACCTTGATCAGCTCCTTCAACTGTGACTGACTTCCAGTGTCCTGGTAGGAGGAGGTTCTATTTAAACGGAAGAAATTAATGTGAACTACTTTATTTTAATCTGTGTGAACTGAACGATGAGCTAATCCGTGAAGAACACTGATTATGTTAGCTCATAAAATGACAGTTTCATTGCTCAAACTGATCCACTTTAGAGACAGTAGTTATCATTATTTTTCTCTGATATTTTAAAAACCAGTAAGCATTGATGCTGCTAGTCTACTTCAGAGCTGCAGGCTGAGCTCGGGTTGTCTGAAGCTTTCAGGTCTGTTCAGTTCTTCCTGCAGGATCCTGTCGGCTCCATCTGCTGCTGCAGCCAAATCTGCAGGCCAACACCACCGAACAACAAGCTGCTTTACCTTTAAACCATTACAGCTCTGATGTTCTACAGGGATCACTGAGGTTCACTCCACATCCACTGTCTGTAAACATAATCTACCAACACTGACACCAAACCAGTTAACTTACCGGGCTGGTTAACCCAGGAAAGGCTGGAACAGGTGACAGGACAGCTGAGTTAGTTTAGTCCTCATCATCTGAACACACAGCTCATTTTTAATCTTTATTAAACCAACATGTTCTCACATCAAAACACTAAAGTTGTATTTTACTATGAACTTAAACTGCAGACCTCTATACTCATCTCACAACGTTAACGAAAGTGAAAAATAATTTGTGTATCCGCTCCGTGATTCAGATCTTCTTTGGCCCGTGCTACACCCTTCCACTGGATCTCATGAAAGTCGGGTTGGTAGTTTTTCTGTAATCTTCCAGACAAACAGTCAAACAACACTGAAAATCACCTCTTTGGCTGATTAACAATATAAAGTCATTACAGCCACAGAGGGAAGCTGGTTAAGACAAATGTTGGGCTGTAATCAGGTTCAGGCTGAAATATGCTAATGAGGGTCGGGCTCGGTTTGACTTTTGGACAGAATTTTGTCGCCATCGGGCCTCGACGGGTTCAACTTTTCAGGCACGATTAAAGCACTGTTAGGGATATATTCATTGTGCACAGATCAGACGTCTCCATGTGCACCATCTATTTTGGTTCATGTTTGCACAGCAGCACAAAGTGCAAACAGGCTGAGAGAGGGTGAATATTGATCAGCAGGTGATCTGATTGGTAAATATTCTCTGATTTCATCAAACTGTTCCTGATGTGTTGCAAAGCTCCGACAGAGAACTGCTGAGAAGAGAAGGTCCATTCAGCTGAGAACATTAACATTAAATTATCAAACAAATAAGACAAACCATAGTTGGACTGGCATCTTTACCCCTGAAACTGATTATTCTCTGTTAAATTTTTGTCAGTATTTGCTGCTGTGGTATTTGGCCTTTGTGTTGCCCCTAAAATGATTAAATTCCAGGCCTGAAGCAACAAACATCTCTGCGAAAAAAGTACGAGTGCACTGAAAATATGTGATGAAACAGTGAGTGTAAGTGGGCGTGTCCACCTCAGGCTGAATCCACAAACACCAAATCACATTAAGAAACACAAACTGCAGCTTAGAACAGACCTTAAGACAGCAGCTGCCGCACATCTACAGGCTCTACTTCTATGAGCACAGAGGGGTTGAACTGTCAGGCGTCACGGTTAGCACTGGAGTCAGGAGACGGTTAGCTTAGCTTAGCATACAGACTAGCAGCAGTGGAAGCAGCGGTAGTTTACATACTGGTCGTTCTTCGCTTGGCTCTGATGGAGCGACTTGAGCTGCTTTTGACGTCTCTCCTGATGAACTCGGTAAACTTTTCTGTTCAGACTGAGCGTCCGGCGGCACCGGATTCACCAGAACTTTATTCTTCATCAGAGTGGTCAGGACTGAGGAGGGGACAGGAAGGAATAATCATCAGTACATGCATGTGTAACCGGGTGTATTGATGCTGCACTGCTCTGTACCTTCTCTGGTGAGGTTCTCGGCGGCACTCATCGCCTTCCCGCCAAGGTCGCTCACCATGTTGTCCACCATGGCCTCGTGGCGGAGGAAGATGGGCCGCACCACTTTGTTGTAGATGATCTGGGAGCCGTTCCACGACATCGGAGCCATGCACCACAGCAGGAAGAGACACTGGGACCACAGAGGACACAAAATATTACTGGTTTTGATGAAAACTGTGATTCTGAGTCGTCACGGCCGAGTTCCAAACCCCTAAATACCTCATCTGATCCTAAGATACTGATGTTGTAGCCAGCACTGAAAACATCCCTCGTGAGCAACTGTATGAAAAATTACAGAACCAAAGCAGTTGTGTGTGAGTCAGTTTGTTGGCATCGCGTGGATGAAAAAACTGATCTCCTCATCAATAACGACAATGATGTGATGAGCTTCAAAAAAAAACATCAGACCATCATTCATAATCTGTTAGTGTTGGTCAGTGTACTAGCTAAAGCATACAGAACTGAAAATGAATGTTCTTTAGTGTTTTCTCACCTTAAAAGCGTAGTAGAACGGGAACCAGTAGAGGAAGATATCGGAGAAGAACTCTCCCAGGCTGAAGACACCGTACACCACCCAGTACGTCAGCCATTTTGTGTCGTCTTCCTTGTTCAAACTCTCGATGGCTTTGATTCTGCAGACAGAGTGTCTCAGGTGAGCCGTCCATCACACAAACTCATTTATCTCTCAGAACTACGTAAACAGAGTGTTAGTATGATCTCCAAGGTCAGCGCCACAACACACACAGTGTGGACAGACAGGCTGTAGTCAGGATGGTCAAGTCCAAAACAATTAGTCCAAATATATCCCAGAATTCTGAGAAGCTCAACCTCCAGGTACCCAGTCAGACCAGAAAAACCTGTGGTGCAGTGGTGGTTGTTGCTGGTTTCGTCAGTGGATCTTTGTGGTCTTTTGTTCCTGATCACCCACAGTTCAGAGCCTTGTGACGTTAAACATGAGGTAAACAGTGGAAGACCAGCAGCGTAAAAAAACAAACAAAAAAAACCCCACAAACCTAAAAACAGGAAGACCTCAACTGTGGTCTGAGTTACAGGGGAGCAAAGGGGAGTTCGGCTCCCCTGAAACTTTACTTTGGGACATTTAGGAGGAGCTCTACATCATCATGGTCCTGAAATAAATAATAATAGTGAATATAAACCAATGTGTGTTTATTTGCTCATTATATTTTCAAACATGTATCTTTGCCAATTAAAACTCTGAACTTGTTTTGATTTTGGAGCATCAAATGAGGACCAGAGCTTTTTATTCTGCAGCCATAATATGTGTTTGGGCAGAGTTAAATCTAACTCTTAAACTCCCTGTAATAGTAACAGTAACATGCTTTTCATAGTCACTGACACACACTTCCATGTGTGTGATATGTTTTAGAAGGGTTCATGGAAAACAAGAAAGAATAAGTTTACATGTAAGTATATGATGCTGGTTTTGTTTCTTCTTCTACTTTGAGGTTCACGACTTCTGCATCTTCACAGTTATGTGTAACTCAGAGTTTGAATTACACAGTTTTAGAGGGAGCAATATTTCCCAGTGTACACCTCTACTACAACAGGCCATGTGTGTGCACGTACATGGAAGTGGGCTGCAACGAGGTCAAGTTCAGGATCACTGCAAAAAACTTCTACTGGACACAAAACTGTCAATAACATTTCATGGAGGCTAAACAACAAAAATAAGGCTACAGTTTCAAAATCAAAGAATGCATTAATTAACTCACGAGTAATAGGCAGGATAGACGAAACCAATCAGGTTGCAGAGGAGGGCGGCACCATATCCATACACCAGGTAGAGTCCTGTCAGTGAGACGGCACCTGGACAAGAGACACACAGGAGACACACAGGAGACATTTACAAACACTTTGCTGTAGAAAGAGCCCCAGTTCACTGTGACAAAGAAACACTGAAGAAGTGAAGCTTTATAACGGTGCTGCAAACTACGCTGACAAATTCTCTTCTTCCAACACAGCAGCTCAGAATAACCAGAACATGAGGAACTCTGGAGTGAAGAGAAAGGCAGCGTTACTCTGTACAAGACAAAAATGTTCCTGTTTCCAACATTTCCAACCTAAATATTAATTAAAAAACATCCTGTGGAGCTGAGAAAGAGTAAAAAACCTTCTGTATTTAATTATATTGAGTAAATGTCTCCTTCGTCACGCTTCATACAGATCATCTGTGTAACCTGAGGCTCTGCAGAGGAGAGCTGCTCTGATGAACAAAGTGATTCCACAAACATGGATGTTCAAATCTCCAACAATCAAACCTCAGACTTAAAGAAGAAAGTGAATTCAGTGATGAAGCTGTGATCGTCTCTGGGAGGTCTACAGACCAACAGACATCGAGCGTCAGTGTAGGAAATGAAAAACCATGAAGGTCCTCTCGTTTCCTCTGCAGACGCACTAACCTGACCCCGTCCCAGCAGACAGAGGGGCCGTTCGTTGTGTAAAAAGTGTCCTACCTCTGATCAGCTTATGTGGCAGCGGTTCACTCATGGAGGCCGGCCGGTCTGTTCTGCTGTCTGTCTGTCTGTGTCTGTGATAATCTGCTTTAACTTGAGAGCAGAGAGTGGGGGACACGGTGCACCAGGCACTACAGTGACATCATGTTACTGATCCACTGTATGAGCATGAATAGACTGCTGTTCACTGCTGCTCATGAATACCACACATACACAACACACTGCCTCAACATCACTGCTCCATATTCAGTGTTGGTGTCTTATATTATTTATTTATCATGTGTGAAGTCTTGATCCAGACGTCACTACAGTGATGACTTCCTGTCAACACGTCCTCACTGCTGCAGAACCACTGCAGAACCGTTCTGTGACCAGTCATCATACAAGCCGGTGCCTGTGAGCTCAGACAAAGATAGTTTGATACGGAAAGAAACACCACTCTGTTTAAATAGAACTTCTGTGTTTTTATTGACCTGCTGTGAAAAGTTAGTGGAAAGACAAGTCAAAATGTCGGAGCTGTAAAAGTGAGTTATTGTTTGGATAAAAAAGAAAAAAACTGGATGATGTACATGAATGAATCATGTGACTTACAGAAGTGTGTTCCCTGAAGTATTCTTTACAATAAAGAATAAAGCACAGACTCTAAAATTAAAATCATCCTCTGAAGGACATTTCTACTGACTGTTTCTGTCCAAAATCCTGGATCAATAATATTCATTCATGAGTTGGAACGGCTTGTTTATGTCCTAAATGTCGTCTGTGGAACGTTGCTAGGTGACCATGTGAGTTCTCTGTCCTCCTGAAGTCATACAGGTAAACTGTAAATCTCTCATGTACATTTACAGAGAAATCAACAGTATTTTACTGCATAAATGTCACACAGTGAAAAACTACACACAGTATTATAATCTGTACTTTACAGGCGAAGCTGCTGACGGTTAATATTGTTTATTTACAGTGAAAAGTTTAACAGTGTAACTTTGAACTGCAGCACTTTCATAATCAAAAAACGTTTGAGGAACGTCTCCAAGGTTCTTTAAGGAAAGGTTATACAAGGTCCTCAGAACGTCCACCTGATGACATCACGTAGTGCTCAGTGGGTTGATCAGAGGTTGTTTGATAAACACAGCTGCCTGCTGATTAATTGATTAATTGATTGATTGATGAGAGCAGCTTCATTAGAACTTTAAACAGAGAAAATTGGCTGCAGCAGAATCACTGACCCAGAAAAGTTCTCCAGGTTCGTGTCTGCAGGCAGCAGCTGCTCCCTGTGGCTGCCGTTATGTTCACAGGAGGATTAACTGAATCCTCTTCAGTTTTCCATTAACATGCAACAGGAAGCTTCTAAATATGAAGAGGAAACAGAACTAAACATGAACAGAATGAGGACAGAATCACACAGAAAGTTTCCATCATGAACTGATCAGAGTGACCAACATCAGCTCAGTACCTGCTGCGATGATCTTCTTCTTGATCCCCGTTTTCTCCTCCACCTTCCCCAGAAAGTCCGTCACTACGTTCTTCTCATTCAGAAACTTGTCGGCTCGATCCCTGATGGACGAGAAGATGTCCAGTATGCCCATGGTCCTCAATCAGGTCCTCAAATAACACAGGAGTTGGTGGGAGACGACCTGCAGTGGAGACTGAAACACAGCAGAGTGTTTAATCCTCTGACAGCAACAATCTGCTCTAATGAGGAGGAGGAAGAGGAAGAGGAAGAGGAGGAGGCGGGAGGGAGGAGGAGGAGGAGGAGGAGGGAGGGAGGGAGGAAGAGGAGGAGGAACAGAAAGGGAGCAGAGAGGAAAATGAATCAGATTATTTTGACCACTAAACTGAACAATGAAACCCAACCAGTCGCCACAGATGGCAGCCACCCAGAGAATAATTCTGCTCGAGGTTTCTGCCTGTTAAAAGGGAGTTTTTCCTCACTGCTGTCTTACTTATGGTGGGAAATGTTTGGAACCGAGGTGATAATTCTGTCAGCTGAATCTGCAGCTCTCTTTGGCCTCCACTCAGCATTAATGATTTTCAGCCCTGTGTTTATATCCAGATACAGTTGTGGTTCACTCTCAGCGTCTCACGCACTCATTTTTAGAGGAAAATCTGTAAAAACTCTGTGTACACGTCCTGCTGAGCAGCAAACAGCAGACAGACAGTCAGAGACGAGCTGGTGAACTCAGAGGAGCATTTAGCAGCTAAACAGCCAGTTATTTCCCTCAGGAGGTGGTGGAGACCAAAAACAGAGAGAAAACTGCTGGACAGGAAAATAAGCAACAGTTTGATTAGAGGTTCAACACTCAGCCAAGAAGGTAATGATACTATATGTTAAAGTCCACCTCCATTCATACTTTAAACCCATGTTTACAAAACTTTTTTTTTATTCTGGGGAGCCACTTTTTAAAACTGACAAACCATCGCAACCTACTTCACAACAGGTCCTATCAATGAATCTTGGGAGAGTTAATTTGTACATAAATAAATGTTCCTGAACATTTTTACTGTAATTTCTGCAACAGTTTGTATTATCTTGATGCATGTTATTGAAATCATACACATTTTAAATACTTTATAAATGAGAAATAAATGTATTTATGCTGAGTTTACAGGTCATCTTATTGCTTTTATTTCTTCTCACTTCATAAATGAGACAAATCAGTGCATTTTATCTGAATTAATAGGCTCTTTTTTTTCCCTTTCATCAGTAAAACACTGTGTGGAATTTCTTCCATAGTCTTTTATTTATTTGGTGACCCAAATAAAATCTTCTTTGGGTTGTGGCCCAGTTTTTGGGAACAACTTGTTAAAATGACTTACATAAAGTTCTACACCTTGCCTTCATTCAGTATGTAAATAGGCCACGCCCTCTCCACACACCTGGATGACCAGTTTCCTATAGAGTCTCCTGCTCCTCATAGGATGAACCTTTAGATTTCAGTTTCCTCCTGACCTTTCCTCCAGTACCACCTTCAGAACAAATTTGAATTTATGTGTCCTCTGCTCTCTGGTCTCGACTCCACTCCAGTCATAAATCATAAATCATGTTCATGTTGTGTCTGTAATGAATCCTGCAGCCTGTAGGTGGCGCTGACAGGACTGACAGGACTGTTGATTTGTAGTTTTGTTGTTGGAGCAGCAGATGTGATGAGGATTGACAGTGACAGGCTTCCTCCTCCTCCTCTTCCTCCTCCTCCTCCTCCTCCTGGATGAGCCCGAGGAGTCGGAGGAATGCGTCCTGCAGGCCGACACACGTCTCCTCCTGCCGTCATGTCAGCAGATAACAAACCTCCAACACACTTTCACTGCAGTCTGACACAACAAGAGAGATCTGAGAGGAGATGAGAGGATACAGAGGCATCAAATACACTTTATTCATCTTCTGCTACCTCTTCTGGGTGAGTCGACTCCTTCTTTAACTCACTGCACAACAAAGTTTAACTGCTTTCAACAGTTACAGTCTGAAAATAAACAGCTGCTCTGTGACAAACTTTAAGTTACTCTGATTCTTCTTAAAGGAAGAAATGATAAAGTAACAAAGAATTCAAAAAAACTCATATTTTTAAAAAGTTCTACATTAAAATGGGTGGAAGTAACCAGTTACTACTCAAAATAGTAGTGATTAATTTATGATTAAGTTATTTTTGGGTTACAGAGTATGTAATCTACTTAGTTACTCCTAAAATCATGAATTACTACTCAGTAGTAAGTAGTATAATTTGAATTAATATTAATATGTAAGCACTGAAAATGGTTAGAACTTAAGTATCAACTGTAAAAATGGTTCAGAACATAGAAAACAACACGTGAAAATGTTTAAGAACCCAAATCTAAGAGGTAAAAATTAAGATTCAGAGAAACAGAAACCTCTTCTGTCTGAATATCTGTCATCAATGATTATAATTACAATATCAACTGTTAAAAAGTAACTAATACTCCGAGTAGTTTTTGAAAAGAATACTTTGCACTTTTACTGAAGTATTTCCAGTAGTTGTACTTGTAGTAATATTTTAGTAATGTACCAGTACGTCTACTTGAGTACAGATTATCAGTACTTCAGTATTACTGCATGTACATTATATGGTCAAAAGTATGTGGACACTGTATTTTTCTGCTCTGTGTGTTTTTCAGTAGTTTCAGTGTCGTATGTTGGAGGCTGATACTGAAATAAAACTACAGGAAGGACAAAACGTATTTGAAATTACACTTCAGGGATCTCAGGTTTCATGTATTTTCATAGTATTATATGTTTTTAAGTTTATTCATCTTATTAAAAATATATATATATTTCTGACATTGTTCTCCATATCCAGAGGCAGCAGGAGAACCACCAGTGGTTCTCGTACCACAGTTTGAGAATCCAGGCTCTAATGCACTGGTTCCCAACCTGGGGGTCCTGACCCCTAAAAGGTGTCGCCAAAGTTTCACGAGGGACCACAAGGTCACCTAGATTTTAATGGTTATAAGAAAACTTATATTTAAAATATTCACTGGTTCTGAATCTCAGCATCTCGTTCATGTCTGTTGAAAAATCTAAACAAAGTTAAATTAAATTATTATTTGAACAGATAAGATAGATAGAAGATAAGAACATGTTGAAGACGTGAACACAAACCTTCGTTCTCTGCTAAAAGTCCAGTTAAGACCAGCAGAGTTAACAGAACAGTGTCCAGGTGTCAAAGAGAAGAAAACACTGAATCTGTTCAATAAGACGCCTTTTATATCTGTAAGATAAGAAAAGATCAAATTGTACAAAAAGTTCAGAAAAATATCAGAAAAACTTCACAGGAAATAATCAGCTCAAAATTCAAACAAACCAGTTATTGTGTTTGGTGTTTGTGTTGATTATAAAGTTTATGAGATGTTCTGCTCTCTTATTGTTATTTCTAAAATATTTCTGTCAGTCAGGGATCATCAGACAGAAAAGGGTCCCTAAAGGAGAACGTCAGGAACCTCTGCTCTGATGTCGACGCCTTTAAACACTTTGTTGTGTTTGTTTTTTATCAAAACAGCAACTTTCTGAGTTCAGCCCAGTTTTAAAACTTTTTTGCGATATTTTACCATTTTTCTAATTCCTGCTGTTTCCTCTTCTTCATCTGCAAACTGAAACTTAATGATGAGGTCATGCAGCTTCAGATTTATTACTGTCTCATCGTTTTGAGGTTCATCCAACTCTGTGGTCGCAGTAATGAGGGAGGATCTGTCGGTTGATTCCCTGGAAAGTTTCTCCATGAATTCTGTTCTGCAGACATTCCTTGGAAAGGTTCTTTAAACTGATAATAAATTGTTTTGTCTTGTATCGACCTCAGTGTTTCATCTCCTCTCCTGTACCTGCAGAAACACGTCTCCACCTGCACACACCTGTGTGAACAGAGCTGCTGTCAGTACACAGAGTCGAGGTTAATCATCTCTGTGTCCAATGAGGACAAGGTCCAGGATGTGTTTAGCCTAGCTTAGCACAAAGACTGTAAGCACAGGGAAACTGCTAGCCTGGTTCCACCAAAAGAAAACTATCCCCTGTCTAACAGCTTACACAGATACACGTCTTCTGTGCTTCATCAGGTTCTCCTGATAAGAACTTGTTCTCTTTGACTCTGCAGGTTGTGAGCGCCGTCCTCACAGCGGTCGGGATCTACGCCAAGATCGCCAAGGAGAAAGGTCGGTCAAAAATGTATGGAGGAGGAGGATATATGGAGGGGGGGGGGGGGGGGGGGGGGGGGATGTCAAAGAACCAGACCTTCTCTCAGAAGAGCAGGGTTAATGTTCCTGAGTGAAACCAGAAGTCAGTGTTAACTTAATTTATCTTAACTAACATAATGTAACACATATTTTAACCCGTTAACCATGTGTTTATTTTTGTTGCCATGACAACAAAGGCCACCTGACTATGGATGTGCTCTACAGATATTAATGGGAAGGATTGTTCAAGGATTGGTGGCCAAATTTATTTATATGTACTGTATTTTTTATTTATGATTAACGTAATTTTAACACCAACATGTCAGAACAGTCAGAACAACAACAGGCGACAAATCTGAGGTCAGATAAATTATTAAATGATGAAAACTGTCAAACCTGCAAACCTTAGAGGACACCAGAATTAAATCTACATCACAATAGGCAATAGGGCTGTGTGTGTATGTGTGTGTGTGTGTGTGTGTGTGTGAGCTTAGAAAAACAATACTCTGCTGATAACATTCCTGAGGACGAGCCAGAGAAAGTTAATCAGACATGTTTCAACTTTTACTCTCCTTCATGACTGACTGTGTGTGTGTGTGTGTGTGTGTGTGTGTGTGTGTGTGCGTGTGCGTGTGCGTGTGTGTGTGTGTGTGTGTGAGTGTGTGTGTGTGTGTGTGTGTGTAGATGTGGTCGACACCCTGATGTTGGATCCAGCTCTGCTGCTGATCATCGTCGGTTCCGTCATGTTTCTCATCACGTTCCTCGGATGTTTCGGGGCGCTGCGTAACGCCACCTGCCTGCTGAAGACGGTACCATTGATTACTGATTAATAATCAGCTGATATCTCCTGTCAGTAATACTTTGTTTGACAGGATGTGCATAAGACTGTCATACCACTGTCATGACACCTGTCTTAATGAATGTTTATAACTGTTGTCATTAAGTGTCTTTTGTTCAAAACGATCCTTGAAATTTGAAGTTCAGGAAAAGATTCATGACATCCTTCTAAAATAATTTGACAGTGTAACAAAACTTGACGACAACTTTATGACAAGACGAAAATGTCCTACTTTACTTGAGGTGAAAGAAAATATTCATGACACACTTATAAAGTGTCATGATGAGTCAGAACAACCACTTATGACAGTTTAATGTAAAGACAAAAACATAAAGCTAAACAGTTTCTTTAGGTTTGATTATGTCAAGTTGTCATAACAAAGTCATATCAAACAGTGTCAACTCTGTATTAATAATGACACACTTAACGACAACCGTTACAAACTCATGTTCTCGTGCTCATGACATGCTTATGACGGTGTAATGACAGTCTTATGCACCTTCCTGTCTGGGGTTCAGTGTTGCAGTCTGACTGATGTGATTTATTTATTCCGCTGAGTTCTGACCGTTCAGCTCGTCTGTTCTCCGTTCCTTCAGTTCCTGGGGATCCTGGTGACCGTTCTCCTCCTGCAGGTCGCTGCTGGAGTCGTGGGTTACCTCTTCACTGACATGGTGACATCACACTGAAAATATAAACAACATACAGACACATCACTTCCTGTAAAACAAAAACTCAACTGATGCTGATGCTGTTGTTGTTGTCCAGGTGATGGAGAGGACGGAGAAGCTGATGATGAAGGCGATCGTCCTCTACAGGGAGGACCAGGACCTGGAGAACGCCATCGACTTCATCCAGAAGAAGGTGAAGAAGAAGATGGTTTGGACTGTCAGGACTTTTACAGTCCAGTTTGTTGTAGCTGACAGTTTGTTGTGTTTGTAGTTTCAGTGCTGCGGAGTAGAGAGTTATCAGGACTGGTCCCAGAACGTCTACTTTGAGTGTTTGGACACAAACCCGAGTCTGGAGGCCTGTGGCGTTCCTTTCTCCTGCTGCGTTCAGCTACAGAACCAGGTCAGAACCAGGTCTGTCGGCCTGATCTCTGTGGTCCCAGACAGGCTTATGAAGGGACGCTGGAACCGAAAAAAAAAGATCATAATTTAAGTTTTTAGTCAAACTGGGGATATTTGAAGTGTGATTGTATGAGGTACTTATCCATAGTCAGTATATCACTCTGCATTAAAGTCAAGATCACCTAAAACAAGACAAAGTCATGACCAGACTGAAGAAAGACCAGAAGACTGCGAGGGGTCGAGACCAAGTCAAGACCGAGGCAGAGCGAGACCGAGTGCTGCCACATCTCTGTTTGTCTCAGTCAAGAGAGGAAGTGGTGTCTCAGTGTGTGGCGTTCATGTCAATGATGAAAAGTAACTTTATATACATGAGCTACATCTGTGTTAACTTCTTCTTTCTCATCGTTTATCACACGGAAGAAGAAGAACATTATGTCCCCCGTCCCCTCAGTGTCTCAGAGTTTGCAGCTTGCACACCTCACTAGGTGACTGAATCTGAGCACACAGATGGTACATATGTAGAGATAAGACTCACTTCATCTCTTTGGATGAGGGGTGAAGAGATTCAGCATCACTTACACTTAGCTTACAAAATACACCGTCTCTTACTGAGTCAATATGAAACACAATTTGTCCTGTGTTTTCATGCACACATTACTCTTATTACTGCCTGTAATAAGAAAGAGGCTGTTAGAATACAGATGTTGGCAGACAGCTGGCAGAGGGTCCATTATTTCTTCAGCCCCGTTTCATTCAGCACTGCATTATGAATTTTACTGCTGTGTGTTTCCTTTTGGACGCTGCTTTGTGAACGATGTCTTTGTGGTTTAGGTAGTTAAATTTGATTACAGATGATTGGTCTGACACCTCCTCCCAGACAGCCTCGGCTTCTCCATCATCACTCTGTGAGAGGAGGCGGGGAGGAGTGACAAAATGTCAAATTAGAAAGTAGTTTAGAAAGTAGAAAGTTTTATGTTCAGTAATGATGATAAGACTCAAATCAAACGACAGTTCAGTGATATCCTGACTCCTCTTCGTCTGAGGCCGAGTAAAACTGTGGTTGATTCTGAGACGAGACCAAGACCTTCAAAAGTTGGTCTTGAGATCAGTGTCAATGTAAAAACTGATCTCAAGTACTAGAACAATAATATTACCTGCAGTAGATGGAGGTGGACACGCCCTCAGTTTGGAGAAGCAGCAGGAGTCCTGGTGTAGGAAGCGAATCAATGTCCTGCTGTGGACAGAGTCAGCAGGAACATCTAAAAAAGACCTGCTGAGTTCAGAGGACATGGTGACGAGGTGGGGAAAGACAAGAAATAAAACTAACACAAGCACTTCTCACTGCTGAGGTGTGTTGTTTTCTTCTTTGTGCAGACGGTGCTGAACACCATGTGTGGTTATGGGATGCAGCAGCTGGAGGAACATTCAGCCGGTGACGACATTTTCACCATCGGCTGCCTGGAGAAAATCGTCTGGTGGGCCAAGAACAACCTGCTGCTGGTGGCCGGTCTGACCGCCGGGCTGCTGCTGCTCGAGGTAACACCTGTTCAAGATTAGTCTGACTTTATTTCACATGAATGTTTAAACAGCACAACAACAACAACAACAACAACAACAACAACAACAGACTGTAGCCAGCTAAGATGTTAGCGACGTCCACATAATCAAAACAAGAAAAATAACAGTCGGCTGTACTGATACGTCCTACTGACTGCCATGTTCAACTTTATCGACATGTTTTGTGCTAAAACCAGCAGAGCTCACCTCAGTTCCTCCATGTCGACTCCATCATACTGCAGAACTAAGTAGTTCCTGATTGGCTAGTCAGTGGGCAGCGTGCTGATTGGCTAAACACAGCAAATCATGGACAGGCGTGAAAACAAAAACTTCATACTTGTAAATCGTGCCTCATAGCTTTGTAACTTCAAGGTCAGATAAAAAGATAGGAAATGTGAATGTCCACGTCTCAGACTCTGTGTAACCTCAGTTATAAATATTTCTGCACAAATTTTAATTACAAATTCATAAACATTTCTACAACTACAAAATCTTTGTACACGTGCAAATTATACCTGTGTGCACAAAACTTTTTCACACATGCACAAAATACTTCTACAGTTACAATTTTTACATGTGCACAGAATATTTCTGCAGCTGAAAAACTTAATTACACATTCACAAACTTGTATGTGTACATCATTTTTTCTTTTGCACATGCACACAAAAAGTAATATACAACTGCAGGCTGTAAAATTACATCGTTTCACAAGCTCAAAATATTAATGACACTTTCTTGACTCCATAGAGTTCAGGTCACATCCAGAAACATTCAAATCTTCGATCTCCTGATCTTTTGATTATGTCACACAATCAGCTGATCATTTTATTTGAAAATATTTCTCAGTGGTTTGGAAAGTTGAAGAAAAAAATGAAGGAGTGGTGATTCTTTATGATAAAGATCGTCAGCACAAACACACGTCAGAAAGCTGATTTATTTTTGGCCGGTGGGAAAGTTAGTCGTGGAAATTAAATTAATTAGCCAACACTCTGTCCGGCCTGCAGCTCTGAGAACAAGAACGTTCTCCAGATGTTTGTCATGCTGTTGAGAAACAGTGACTCATCAGGTTGTTGCGTATGAATATGAATACCAGTTTCTTGAATCATTTTGCGAGTTATCACAAGACCTTTGTTTCTTTTCATGTGTCATTTAATGCATCAGTCTCTCCTGACTTAAAGTGATTACAATTAATAATGTTTTACTTCCAGGATCTTTGCACTTTCATCTGCTCTAAATGCTCTTTTTCATTTTTATATGTTCTTTGATGCTCCTGATTCTGTATTTGTGGGTTTGATTTTTAATTCTTGTTGTGTAAATCTTTTAATATGGAAAACAAGCGCAATATAAATAAAAGTATTATCATTATTTGTATTTTATGTGTGAATGTCAGACGTGTGCAGTTTATCCGTCCAGTGACGGAGAGAAAAATCGGATCAGTTTGTAGAGAAGCAGCTGTGATGAGAAGAGTTTGTTTCCTCCTGCAGGTGTGTATGATCTGTCTGGCTGCTGCTCAGATCTCCAGGATAAAGAAAGTCCAACAGAGGAAGAAAGAAAACGCAGCCAGAGGAAATTCGGGAAGGAAGGACAGCTACTGGTATCCTGCTTTTGCAGACTTTGATGACGAATATGATTAACTTGTGATCGTGGGGACGGATTAAAACCCAGCTGAATGTTGATGAAATGGAGTGAGACCAGTTCTGTTTACACTGTGAACTTTTCATCATGTTTCACAGGATGAACAGGTTTAAAATCTTCTTCAAAAACACCTCAGTAACTCAGAGGTGTTAAACTACCTCATTTTCTTTAATAAAAGTAAGTGATTTTAGGAGAAAATCATTTTTATTTGTAACATTTAGCGTTTGTAATTCGTTGCACTGCTTGTGCCAGAACATCATGTGAAAAAATATATTTTTTATATTATGAAGAGCTGCAGACTGTTATTAGCACAGGATTTTATATACTTTGTTTTAAAATGTGTATTTTGTATCTGAATGTGTTCATTAATCCAGGTGAGAATAAAACTTCATGTGCTGCAGTGATTCATACTCAATTTCTTAAAAAAAAACAAATCTTCTGCCTCTGATCTGGGGTCACATAAGGTCATGTCAGCAGGGTTGTCAGGGTTAATATCAGCACATTTCTAACTGTAGCTCATCAGAAGTGTTTATTAACTGTTTATTACAGTTTAATTAACACCCTGCAGAACAGTCTGATCTGATGCTGCCCCCTGGTGGCTGCAGTCCGAATTACACCAAACATTAAGACCTCAGATTCTGATCAGACGTCCAACGATCTTTAACTTAAAGGGACATTTCAACCCAAATCAGAAACACATGTTTTTCCTCTTGCTATTTATCCATCTACAGTGTTTTCTTGTGAGTTTCAGAGGTCTGGAGATTTCATCTGTAGAGACGTCCGTCTTCTCTCCAGTATAATGGGACTGAACAGCGCTCGTCCTGTGGTGCTCGAAGGGACGGAAAAATTCTAAACCAGTGTGTCTTTGCAGAAATGATGATGTAGTTACAGGAAGAAACGGCGGGAGGAATCACTCACTTTCTGCAGTAGAATCTTCCAGGACTACTTTCTTTCTACTTTAAGAAAGTAGTTCCTACATGAAACTGCTCACTGAATGCTCAGATTAATTATTTGTAGTAAGCAATGAAAATTTTAATTTGTTTAGAGGTTGATCACCAGTAGAATTTTCTTTCATTTGTTTCTATTAAGCTCATGATGTTTGATTGATGAAGGAAAGTACAAAAGTATCTGCATCAAAATTTACTTTAAGTACCAAAAGTGAAAGTACTGATTATGTAGAATGCTACATTCCAGAAATCACGTCCCATGAAAATAATAATAATAATAATAATAATAATAATAATAATAATAATAATAATAAATATAACACTCTAATTGTTCTAATTCTAATTGTTCTGTCAGAAAACTGTTCAAACAACAAAACTGCATCTACATACATCAACTATACAGTCACCTCTGTTTTTTCTAAACATGAAACAAAACAAACAAAAATGTTACTGAGGTTCCATCAGTGCTGTTAAATTCATCTTTATTTTAAATTAGATTTTTATGAAAATGTTGGTCCTTTAAAGTTAAAGTTGTGTCCCAGATGATTTAATCAGGCGTAAAAAGGGTCAGCTGTACCCTAAGGACCCCTGTCTCACTTCCTGGTTTAAAAAGGTGGGAATACTTCTCAAACGCTGGTAAACTTTTTATTTTTAAACAAATTCATTCAGTAATATTTCTATCAGATGTGTCTCAACCATAACATGTCGACTCTGTAGTCCTTCTAAATCAAAGATCAATAAGAATGATGGTTTAAAATGTGTGTATTTAATAAAAATCAATAAGAGTTTGACCTGTTACAAATTTAAGAGTAAAAATCAAAACCACTCAAATTACTGGTTTATCCCAGTTCTCCAGAATGATTGATATATGAGTATAATTATTGATGCATTCATGTGTTCATCACTTTAATGTTGCAGATTAAAGCTTTAGCTCATTTTAATAAATCAAATAAAGTAGGTATAATGATACATTATTATTTACTACACATTTATTTAATGATAATATCTGGTATTAATTTAAAGTTAAATTTAAGTAAATATCTATCAAATGTTGGAGTAAAAAATAAAATATTTCCTTCTTAAATGTAGCAGAGTAGAAGTATTTTTCTTTAGCAGAAAATGAAAAGTAAAATATCTCAAACTGTATTTCAGTACAGGTCTGTATACAGCAAATAAATTAAAGCACTTCACGGTTTGCCTTCAGGTTTCAGGGTTAAACTTCTGACGTACAGACAACTCATCCAAATCTAAATCACAATATGACTTTCTGCAACTTTCTAATTGCAGGTGGTGCAAATATTTGTTAAAGACAAAATGTATCATAAAAAACTTCTAAATGTATGAAAGATGTGAAGCAGAGACGTTCTGTTCTACACATCAGATTTAAAAAACAATCTCAATTCTTCACAATCTTAAAAAAAAAACATCTTCATATGGAACAGATAGAAACTTTTTCCCAGCATTATTATTTTGAAGTCACAGTGACAGAGTCTGCAGCTCCCCGTAAAACGTCCTTGAGGAGAGAAACTCCCAGCATGCAAAGCTGGGAGACCCCTCAGTAATCCTGGTTAATCCCTGTTGTTCCTCCCTCCCTCATTAAATCTTCATTGTGACTTTAATCTGTGGTGCAGGATTATCAGCTGAGGCACCTGTGGCTGCGTGCAGTCGCAGGGATTCAGTCCCGTGCGCCTCACGCTCGCTTTATTGGATTAATGACCTGCAGTGCTCTGTCAGACGGGTATTTATAGCAGCAGCAGGGAGCTGTAGTGACCACGTTCTCCATGTGTTCCCCCTGCTCTTTTCTAATGAAGGCGTTCCACCACAGAACTCCTCCAGAAACAAACTGTGTTTACATTTCTGTTTGCGCACAGATTAATGAAATGACCTGCAGAGTTAATCTGAGAATCTTCAGGAAGAGGGTGTATTTTTGAGTTGGCAGAGAGCAGCCTGGTGTCCAGCCAACGACGCTATTTACACCTGGGGTGAAACAGTCAATGTGGCTATTTACACCAAACCTTATTAGTGCCGATGTCATGATTACATCACAGCGTAAACTAGAAAACTGGAGGCAAATACAGATGGACTCGGTCACATGAGCAAGAGAAAATACAACTGTACAGTACAACTGCAAAAATCACAACATGGATTTCTGCTATTTTCAGATCGCAGGAGGTGCAATATTTGTTAAAGGCATGGTGGTCCACCAGAGGATGAGGGACGCTGCAGCTGAGTCCACAGGAAACAAGAACAACCTCCAAGCTGCAGCCTGCACACAGAAAACTGCAAATTAGCACCTGGGAGGCTGATGGCACAAACATAAACAAGCTAACAGCTGGTAGCTTTTTCTTTGGTGGTGATGTAGTCATTTTAATAGCAGAGCTCGCCTCCTGACGGGCAAAAGTTTCACCAAAACAAAGGCTACGCTAACATGTCAGTATCAACACTGGAAAGAAAGAATGAAGTATATTAACACAATGTTTATTTTCAAATACAAATAAACATAATTTACACAAAATCCAAACACATGCATATTTCATATAAAAACCAACCACTTAAAGAAATGAAGTCTGTACATGATGCGGTTTGATGACGTTTGTTTTGGTAAAAGTCGACAGTGCTGCAGTTTGTCAGGCTGACTGTGCGTTGGCAGATGAATATTGAGGTTTGTGGAGTAAAACGACAACGAGGTCAAACAGTCAAATTAAGGCAGGTCTACGTTTTCAACTCTACTGAAACAACACAACTACTGACACACACACAGAAGTTCAAGGAACACTTCACCAAAAAAAATAAAAAAAATATTACAAGTGAGTTTAAAGGACTTTATCTTCAAGAGGACTACTTTTAAAAAAATTAAAAAAGGGGAGAAAAGTTCTTTGATTGGTTCTGTGGCTCCAGACAAGATCAATCAATCAATCATTGGAAACTAACAGAATCTATTTTGAGTTTGTCGTAGACCGAGGAGAGGCATGAGATCAACTGAAACCAGAGCTAGCATCTGTTCATCTGTTCCTGTTAGCTGCAACTCAGCTGTAAGGTTCCCAAAATCCCTACAGCACTTTGTTTACTTCAACATTCAAGTCAAACAACAACAACAACAACAACAAGAGAAGAAGAAGAAGAAGAAGAAGAAGAAGAAGAAGATAATGCACATGGACTTCAAATGAAGCCAGTTAGAACGCATGCCAGCATGCTGCCAAATACAAACAACACAGAAGAAGAAGAAGAAGGTTGAGCCTGATGAAGATGAAGAGCACTTGGATTCATTCAGCCGTCAGATTGGACGGATTACCCTTTAACCCTTCAACCAGTCTGAGCACAGGCGACAGTGAGCGTCGGCCAATCAAATACAGAGTTCAGTCAAAGGTTTGTTGAAGCAGAAACTTTGTTGTGCACGTAAGACAAAGACGTGGTTCAGAACAAACAGCAGCACGAAGAAGAGAAAGAAAAAGAAGAAGAAGTTTGTCCCTTTAGAAGAAAAAAACTGCAAGATGTCGAGTTTTCAGGATTTTCACTGTTGTTTTGAAGTTAATCGACGAGTGTTTTACAGTTTCATCCAGTGTGATCTGACGTGGTTTCTTAAGCTCTACTGTCTTTTGATAAACAATCCAGGTTTGGTGGATTTGTTCTGGCCTTTAAGTCTGAGCAGGCAGGTACACTGATCCACATCTCCACCTGAAAAACCAGGATCTGGACTGTTTGTTCAGCGTAGAGTCACACAAACTTACGGCCACACTGATATCAAACCAACACGTTCCAATGTCCTGATATGAAAAATAAAGACCACAGGGGTCAAGACGTCTTTGTTCTCAGCCAAGCCAAGTCCAGGTCTGACGGGATACACAGTCCCTCCAGTGTGATCTGGGTCCCTCTGAAGTCTCCGTCCAGTTGGACAATCCTGGATGAACTGTAGTCCAGAGCATCTTAGACAGCTGCTTTGTACAATCATGTTCTGCAGTTTGTTCCATGAATTGAAGGTCGTCCACACCAAGAAAGAAAACTACAGCTGTAACGATGTGAGAGTCCACGCTGATGAACGATAGTATTCTGTGTTAGAAGAGTCTTTTGAATTCAGTTTGATGGTGTCCTGCAGGTTTGGGCTGATGGATGATACCATCCTTCATCGTGAGACCTGACAGTCATCAACCCCTGAGCCCTCCACCATCGAAACATCACGATTTAAAAGGGTTTTAGAACTGAGAAATATATTTTTAGGAGTGTCAGTGAGAAGGTGCAAAAATGACGGATGGGTTTATTATAATAGTACCTTGAACTTGATTTACTAAAGGAAAAACTGCATAAAGCACCGCCCAGTTTCTAATTTAAAGGTGCTTTCACACCTGAAAGGATTTTTTTTTGTTTTGAGATACAGTTGACATTTGGATCGGTTAGTTTTGGTTCCTGTCGTCACCATCCATCACCGACGTGGGCTACACCTCCCTATATTTGACACTGATTGGTTTGTAGACAGGCGTGTGTCTGATGTCAGTGTGTTTACAGTTGAAGAGTTCAGACGCCGTTCATGGAGAGAGATGACTGAACAGATCCACGTCATCGTCACTATATTAATTAATATTATGGCACTGCTAACAGCAGCACCAAAGTCAAACAACAACTGAAAACTGTCCACATTTTTTTGAGTTTTTTCCAGTTGACACGTTATGAAGTTGTCAGACCAGATGTTATTTAATTAAACATCTGGTCTCCTCCTGCGGCTCATTTTGTTTTGGTGTGTTTGTTTTTCTTTCTTCCAACTCTGATGACCTCCTGTGGTAATTTCCTGTCATTGGTGAACCATCCAAAAAATCTTTTCCCACCAGAAACAAACCGAACTATGGTTCAGTTTGATCTGGACTGACACCACAGTCCAGCTTTTTAATTTGGACACCTGTAATTTTGGTCTGGATCAAACTGAAAAGTTTGAAAGTCTGGACCAAACAAGGCAGGTGTGAAAATGCCCTACGATATACATAGTTGTAAAAAGTATAAAATTTCATCATTGGTGCACATCACCCAACCCCAATGGTCAAAGACGACTTCTTCGAGGACCAAACAAACTTTAGACCGTTGGCAGTCTGTCTCAGGTAAAAGAGTTTTTAATGTGTAATTTCCAAGTGTTTAATAAATTGTAGGCCATACCCTGCTAATTTGGATGGATTTTGATTGGCTGTCAGTGTTTCTTGCTCCCAAAGTGACCCTGACAATATCGTTCACCGCTGTTGCTTGAGCTAGAATGACTTTTAATATCTATGGATACTGTTAAAGTTATTGTTCTTGGTGTGGACAACCATGTTCTTTGCATGAATGATGTGCTTTTGAGATCATTTGTTGTGACACCAGTTTAGGCCGCTGCTCTCAGAAACCCTGGTAAAGGAAACTCCTTTGGCTGCGTGAATCTGTGATCTCGTCCCTCACAGGTGAGGTTTGAAGGTTTGGAACGTCGGGTTCCCACTTTTCACTCTTCATACACGAAAAAAGAAAAATAAATCCCTTTTTTTCATTTGACAAAAAAGAGGTTAAACTCGACCCGACAGTTTTTGACACATGTTCCATTAAAATGACTTCACGGTCCTTGGTGCCCTCAGAGCTCCACGTGAAGCTTGATCCATGTTTGGCCAAACAAACCACACTTCCTGTCAGCAGGTGCTGCTGCTCAGGTTCTCGTCCTGTTAAGAAAATTCCTGCTCTGTCTCTTCTTAACGCTCCTGTTCAGATGGCACAGTGAGGTTTGACCGGACTCTCCCGGACTCTTGAGGCGAGCTGCTCCGTCCCGTCGGATCACACCTGACAGATGTTGTAGTAGACGGTGTGTGCGTGCCTCTCGCCCGCGGAGTCGCCCATCGTCTCGAACATGCAGTCTTTGTGAGTGTGGATCTCGGTCATTGGCACGTCTACGCTGTGGGAGTTGTTGTGAGGAGTATGTGTACCGTAGGATGGTACAGGCTGGGGAAGAAACATCAGAAAGCATGTTAGCTTAGTGAAATGCAACATTAATGTGCTTTAGAGCCTGTTTACACCTGATAGTAAAATGTGTGATCCAATCACAAGTGGACATCAGTTCACACCTGGAATTAGAACGCGTCTTGTGTTACAGCTCAGCATTCACTGTACAGTTTAAGCCCAGACAGGAGCTTATAGGACCACTGCTAGCTGCACAGCTAATTGAGCTAACTAGCTAACGTTGGCTACAGTTAGCTTTTCCTTATGCAACAAATACAGCTATCTGTCGATCAGGAAACTGTAAATCACAGTGAGGTGAGTCAGAGCAGCCAGAGGACATCAGGCAGCATATTTCTTGTGTTCTCCACAAGAACCCATTTTTCCTGTTGCTGATCTTCTTCTGCTTCTTGTTTCACGCAGATATGTGATGCCGTGTTTCAAAGTTCAACTCCATGAGCAATTCTAAATGATTAAGTTGACTGAGTAAAGAAATTAAATGAGTTAAATTAGTAGTTGTTTTTCAGTTGGTTGTTATTAATGGGCCTCTCTGCCTGGCAACAAGGACCACAGAGCGCTGCAGAGGGGGCGGGGCTTGACAAAGACTCAATAGGATCAGGAGAGGAGTCAGAAGTCTAATCTGTTGTGTTTGTTTGGTCCAATTTGAGCAAACTCTGCTGCTATCTAATCCAACCCAACAGACATGAATGAAGTAACAACTCACAGGTGTGATGACAAGGCGACTTTTCTGATCAGAAAATTAAAAATAAATAAAGGAAGTGATTCAAAGGAGTAAAAATTACAGTTATTTAAGACTAAATTATTTTTTACATCACAATGATGAGACAATATTTTTTAAATGCCATCATTGACACAGTGAGTGAATAAAAAAAATAATTCAGTGAAAATGACAGGTGGGATTTTTACCTTTCCGGTTCCACTGAGGGGGAAATCTTTCCGACAGAGGTGAGCGATGATTCCTGCTGCCAGAGCGTCGCCCAGAACGTTGATCATCGTCCGAAATCTGTCGCTGCAGAGACAGAGAGGACGAGGACACACTGTGAAAAGAGTCTCTGAGCAGGACAATACTTTTTTTCTGTTTTGGCTGGCAGCAGCGGATCGTACATTTAATCAAAAAAGTAACATACTAAACCAGAATTTTAAGGTATTTGTACTTTTTTCCATTTTATGCGACTACAAACCTGTAATTTTGTATTACTTTTCAGATTCAGACTTAAAATACAAAGAATGAAATGAAAGTAACGAGTGCTGTTACTTACAGGATCCAGTCTATGGCCACGATAAGCGTGATGTCATCTGGCGGCAGGCCCACTGATGTCAGTACGATCACCATGGTAACCAGACCAGCCTGAGGAATCCCTGCTGCCCCGATGCTGGCGGCTGTAGCTGTGATGCTGCCGGTCAAAGAACAAGAATAAGTTTTACACCGTCAGAGATGAATTCAGTCTAAACTTGGACAGCTGTGATCCAGTGGCTGAGGTGGGTTTCCAGTCAGAGCGAATCGACAACTAGAAAGACTCTTAAGAAGAGGGTCTAATATCAAAGATGTGGATTCGAGTCACACATTTGACTTAAACCTCCACTTGACAAAATCAAACAAGACTTGCAACTTGAACCAGTGACTCGTGACTTGAGCCTTTTGACTTGAAAATTCTTGTTACCTCGTCCCCAGACTCCAAAATTTAAAAAGTCTGTTACTTAAAAAGTGTGAATCATGAATCGGTTTATTTCCTGAACCAACTCATGTTAACACTACCAGACAGCAGAGAACCATGAAGAACAAACGTTATGTTACTGAACTCCAGCTGGAAAAGAAATGACACCAAAGATCGTTTCATTCAAAAAACTACGAGGTGGTCGACACAAAATGAACCGCAGGATGAAAAACGTGCAGGTTGAAAATTAGAGACGGACACGCAACAACTTTCAACTTCATTCAATATCTGAAATTACACAAAGAACGGTGAGTTAATGCTAATATTAACATAGACAGAGAGCTAATGCTAAGCTAACATTAGCTAAGCTAACATTCACTGCTGTTCTGTTCCTGTTGCCCTCAGTGATCACTAACGCTTCCTAAACCTTGTGATTTATCTTAGAGACAGTTTGATGTCTGCGTTGATTTACCTGATGGTGACCAACTGGCCGAAGTCCAGCTCATAGTCATTAACCTGAGCAATAAAGATGGCCGCCACAGCCTCGTACAGTGCCGTGCCGTCCATGTTGATGGTGGCGCCCACAGGGAGGACGAAGCGGGCGATCTGTCGGTCAACGTGGCAGTTTTCCAACAAACACTTCATGGTGATGGGCAGCGTGGCAGAGCTGGGAAGAGATTTAAATAAAACTTTAATAAAACCCTGAACACATCCACAGAGCAGCAGGTTAAACCAGGACGGTCCTGGAGTCTGACCTGGAGGAGGTTGCCAAGGCGATCACCATGGCCTGCAGCAGCCCACGGATGTAGGAGAAAGGGTTCTTCCTGGTGAGGAGGAAGTAGAAGAGCGGTAGGAGGACGAGGCCGTGGACGAAGAGGCCGGCGAGCACGGTGATGCCGTACCAGCCCAGCTTCTTCCCCAGCGTGCTCGGGTCCTGCATGTCCAGGATCTTCCCCGCCACCAGGAATATGATCCCGAACGGAAAGTACCTGAGAGGACAGAATGAACAACATCCTGATGATTTCTGATGATCTGTTCTCAGAGTCTTACAAGTAGTGGAGTTAATTATGCAAAGACTGTTCTGAAGGTGGTGCTACAAGAAAGTTTGTGGGCTCATTAAAAGCTGAGTTCATCCTCTGTGGAGCAGATACATGTTCTGTAAATTTCATGGTAATCGGACTCATTTTAACACGCAGCATCACTGTTCCTCCACACCCCACTTCCTCTACACGGTCAAATTCAATCCAAACCACAGAACTCTTCATATGAAACAAGCAGCTGACCATCTTACTGCAAAATTCATGTTAAGTTTTTAAGTTCACACGTCCCATTTGAAGGCAGCAGGTCATGATATTGAATCTATTAGTCTGCATTTGTATGTTTTTGCAAATTTGGAATTTTGAACGTGCTGAAACAAGAAAAGCTTTCAACACAACTGTTACAGCTACATACTGAAGTCTGATTCTAAATTACTGTTATTACACCTAAACTTTTCAGCTGTAGCCATTTTTCCAATTATTTTTCATGTGTTGATATTATTATAATGTTTGGTCTAAACTCTGAAGGACGGGCGTTCTGATCAGTTCCTGCAGTGTGAACACAGGTATAAGATGCAGTGCTGAGCAGCTGATCAGGCTTTGTATGGACCGTTTCTAATCTGCTCGTGTGCTGCAGCAGGAGGACATGATGATGTCACAGCCGGCACGTTTTCATCACATGACCGCCTGACAGGTCTTTAGGTCAGATCCTCTGAGTCAGGAGGAAGAACCACAGCTACATCACACCTAAACATGGAGGAACGTACATGCTGCAGAGTTCAATTCAAACCAAACCCCTGCTACAAACAAAAACATTTAATCCTGTGGAGTCAGGATCCATTTATGCACACAAAGACCAGGTTCATCCCTGCAGCTGCTTTATGGAAAAATGACTGAATTTGGTTGAGAAATTAACTTTATGAAGCTTTTGAAATAGACCAATAGTAACAATGCTTGTCATAGTGATAAAATCAATGTGGTGTTACTATTAATGTCCTCAAGGTCTCTGTTCTGTTCATCAACATAAACAAGTACTGTGTACTGTGTGTACTGTGTGTACTGTGTGTACTGTGTGTATGTTCAGAGTTGTCCTCTCACCACACAGCAGCATTGATGATCTTCATGACACACTCGTTGATGCACTGACACACGTTGACCAGTGGAGCTCCTCGCTCTCCCATCCTGCCCAGCAACAGACCTACAACAACACAGTTTCATACATTATTATTAATATTACAGTAACTAGTTTCTGATGACCAACATGTTTGTGTTTGGGCTTTAGTTTAGTTATTTCCTGATTTAATTTGAAAGTCTTTCCTCATGTGTCTTGGTTTGTTTATTTCTTGCCTTTGTGTGTTTCCCACCTTTGTAATTGCTGGTTAGTTTCACCTGTCCCTCATTAACCTTCACTCCTGGGAGTATTTAGTCTGTGTGTTTCCCTCATGTCACTGTTAGTTCACCTTTGGACCATGAATCAAGAGTTCTGCTATTTCCTGCTGTTTGTCACAGTATTTTTTTTGGATCTTTGCATGTTTTTTCTTCTGGACGTTGCCTGTTTTTGGACTTTTGATTCTTGCCTGCTCCCAGTTGGATTTATTTGCCTGTTTTTGACCTTCCTGTAAGCTTTTTGTGCTTCTTTGTCCTACCTCTGGTGTCTGTGGTTGGATCCTACTTCTTGCTTCCCTAAGTCCAAAAACAGGCAAGGTCCAGGAAAAATACAAACAAAAGTCCAAAAGACTCATGGAAAGTGCTGGAATGCTTGACACAGAGTACAAAGACAAACTGGCAATGACATGAGGGAAACACACACACTAAATACTCACGTAATCAAGGGGAGACTAATGAGGGACAGATGAAACCAACCAGCAACGACAAATAACTAAATTAAACCTCAAAAATATAACACAAAGCCAAACCTGACGAGGAGACTAAAGAAACTTCACTTTGTCATAAAAACCTCAGAACTAAACTTGGTAAAACAGGTTTCTGTATCGATCAGTAACATTTATCGATCAGTGACACGTCGATAGCGTCCTGCTCACCCATGGTGGCGGAGAAGATGACGATGCCGAGGACATTCATCTGTTGGCTGCTGCCGGGACTCGTCTTGTACATGATCTCTGGAGGCGGAGTCAGCTCCAGGTACACCGTCCGACCTTTTGGGTCGCTCTCATCGGGGACGACATAGACGAAGTTGGGCTGGATGGTTCTGGTCGGGACTTTGAGGATCGGAATCAGGTCCGTTTTGTACTGAAGAAGAAACACAGTTGGTTTGTAGAAGGCAAAGTTTGTAGAGTTATAAAAGTTAGAATCTGAATGTGTCCCGGCTGCTGTCTCACCTGTTGGAACGTGGCCTCGATCAGATTGGAGGGAACCATGTTCCTGTGGAGGGAACACAGACACGTGAACTCAACATGAAGCAGATCAGCTGAGTTTAAAACTACTTGAAACTGGTCACTTGCTTCAAGCAACATCGCGGCGTCCACTATCTACGTTTTCAACGTCCCCAGGAAACAAGAACGACCTTCGAGCTGCAACCTTCACACTGAAAACGGCAAATGAGGCCTGAGACACTAAAGGTACAAACACAAACATGCTAACAGCTGTTAGCTCTTTTGCAGTGATGTAGTCATTTTAATACCAGAGCACACCTCCCGATGTGCAAATGTTCGGACAAAACAAGTTCCCCCTCGACACTATTTTGCAGCAGAGTAATTGCTGCACAGCATTTGTTTTATTGATTTATATTAGGCCTGCAATAAGATTAATTTGACAGTTATTTTTTAGATTAATTGTTTGGTATATAAAATGTCAGGAAATAGTAAAAAAAAAGTTCAACACAGAGTCCAAGATGATGTCTTTAAATGTCTCATTTGTCAGTTCAAAAGCCACAAACATTCAGTCTGATCCAATAATAAACAGAGAAAAGCAGGAAATCTTCATATTTGCGAGGCTACAAAAAGATTTAAATACCATTTTTGCATGAAAGATTACAAATAATAAAAAAATAATTAAATATAAATAAAATAAAAAATAAACACAATAAAACAGTTTGCAGCACAGATGGTTGAATGTTTACTGAAAAAATTCTGCTTAAACTCAACAGAATTATTGACTTAATTTATATCATAATATCAACTAATGTGGGAAAGTATCACAAGAGCACAAACTCAGATTTATATGAAAAATAATGTGTTAATAATAAAGTAATTTGAGCAGGTTCACGTAATAACAGTTGTTAAAGTACACACACACACACACACACACACGCGAATCAGGAGGAAAACAGTGGCTGAGATCAGGTGACCTTCAGCGGGGTCAGAGGTCAACAGGATCATGATGCGTTGGAGCCACTCGTGAGGCTGATTGAAGGGCGGGCGTGTGCCAACGTGCCGCAGCAGAGATCATTGTATCACACCGCCGCTGACTCGGTTAATCTGTCACTCATCCCCGCAGGATTACTAAAAATATAGTGATGAGCTCCGCAGCTAATGGGATTGATGAGTGTGTGAGAGTGTGTGTCGCTGTGTTTTCTACGATTTGTTGATCTAAAGTGTTGTTCAGCTTACAGACTGTTTTGTTATTCTCATCATCTATTAGCAGCATGTCAGAGGTTAATGATCAGGACTGAAAGACGTCCTCTGAGACCGATCAGTTCTTCCTGGAAACTTCACAGACGACCTTTAACCCCTCACCATCATCACAGAACGTGTTTAGTTCCGCTTCCTGCACCTTACTTTGAACCGTTCAAAGCGTTTCAGCCCAAAGTCATTTGGTTGCCGTGGTAACAGCAGGTTTTCCTTAAGGAGAACTATGACAGCATCAGTGTCTTATTCTACAGGTTGGACAGAGAGGATGGACCAGGTCCAAACATCTGTGACGCTGGTAATCAGTGTGATCCGTCACCTACGACTCTTTACCTGTTGATGATGAAGCATTCCTGATTCCAATAAACATCAGGGACAATAAACTGTCGTCAAAATTATTATCGATATTGGAGTAGCACTGCTGTATTGATCCATATCAGTATCTGTGTATGTTAGTCGGCTCAAATAATATTTGATTTAATGGATGTCAAAGCTTTTAATTTGAATTCTGAGGGTCTATAACAGACAAAGTGTGTCTGCTTGTTTTTGTTGTCATGGTGATGTCAGTTACATATGGAATATTAAATAATCCATCTGAGCCTCACATACACAAGTACATGTAATATAAAATATTACTCAATTACAAGTAAAAACACTAGACAAATACTGCAGTAAAAGTACAAAGTATTTGTCTCTACTCAGAGTATTAGTTACTTTTTTTTATCTCTGATGATCACAGTCACCTCTCCAAACAAGGGTTGAAAACGCTAACAATCAATTAATCATTAATAAGTTATAAGATAAAATTTAATAAAATAAAGATAACATTTTTTTCCCTCATTTTCATTTTTTTATGTATTTTTATTCCAAACCTGCTGCTGCAGTGTTTTGTTTTGTTTTGTTTTGTTTTTTCATTTGTTTTCATTGGTCTGTTTGTGATCACATCACCTGATTGGCTACTAAAATACAGATGAAAAGGTTTGAATATTAATTCAAACTGTGCTCAGTACTCAACTATGATTTTAAAAGTAACTAAGTAGATTACATTACATGTAGTACATACTTACAAGTACAAGTGAAGACAAATACCCCAAAAACAACTTAATTACAGTAATTTGAGTATTTGTAATCAGTTACTTCCACTCCTGCACAAACTACAGGTTATATCAACTTATTCTTAAAATACATAAATGTGAAATTATCAGTTATTTTATCAATATTGGCCATGAGAAGCAGGTAATTATTGGGTTTTGTATTGGTTTGAGGACGTCATCTTGGACTCTGATCAACACTTTCTGATGTTTTCCAGATGTTTGGACATATTTTTCACCTGACAAGATTTCACACAGAAAATCAAAGTCCTTTTGATCTCGTTTCCTCGCCGTCAGGTGAAGCCACAGAAACACAGACTCACCTGATGAGGTCGAGCAGGGCGTCGGCCGACGTCATGACGGGCCCGCCTCCCAGCCGGTTGCTCTCCACCTCCGTCCCCACACCGGGCTTGATGATGATGACGAGCACGATGCCAACCACCACGGCGATGAAGGTGGTCCACAGGTAGTAGGTGACGGTCAGGACGCCCATCCGGCAGCACGCCTTCGACTCCATCGACGACAGACCCGACATCAAACTGCACACGAAGAGGAAACAACAGGATGTGAGTCTGGACATGTTTAGCCTAGCTTAGCACCAAGACTGGAAGCAGAGGGAAACTGCTAGCTGAGCTCCTTCAAATTAAAATCCTCTACAACGCTGAGAATTAAATTGAAATAAAAGACAGATTTATTCACAAACTGAGGTTATAAAGTCAGGATGAATTCTTACTTCCTGTGTCACACAGAGCGTTGTGTGCGTGCGTTCCTGTTGACTCTCATTTGGTCATCACATCAGTTTTTGGATAAACTAGCAAAAACATAACCTTTAAAGTTGTTTATGAAGCTAATCTTTGCCTTAACACCAAGATTAAACATACAGAGAGCTCACGCCTGATTGCAACTTCAAAAACACGATTAAAGATTTTTTGATTATTGATTTACAATAAGTTTTACTCCTTCTGGAAATACATACAACTAAATAATGCTAAAATATATGAATATTTAGATGGACTAAGTTATGTCCATCAACAGAAATCTCCACAGAAGGGATGCCTGTATTCTGATGTGGTATCTAATTCATACAATAATGAGCCATGAAGTGAGAAACATCAGGCTGACAGGAGATCAGCCTACCTGGACGTGATGAGAGGAAGAATGAGCATCTTCAGCATCCTCATCAGCAGCTCTCCAGGAAAAGAGAAGTAGATTTTTGCCTGTGGTCATAAATGAGAGAAATGTTATCATTATTTCAAAATAAAAGCATGGTTTTGTCAAGAGGGCTGGTGGTGGGGGAAACTTGTTGGAACAATCAAACAATAAATGGAATCCCTTTGTTTGATGTGAAACAGATTATCATCAACAACCCTGCAGATACATGTTGGACACATGGTTCTGAGTCTGCTGGATGTGATAATAGACCCTGTTTAGATGGTTTACGGTCTACGGTACACCCCTAATGCTTGTGCACAATGGCAAATGCATTTAGGGGTGTGTCCAGCTCCTCTTTGCTGGTTAAATGGAGGCAGGTGCACTTGCTTCTGATATATTGCTGTTTAAATAATGGATTCAGCAAGTTGGAGAAGTAACAGATGCTGAAATGATGCTGGTAGTGGTGCAGGTACTAGAGTCAACCTGCTGGTCGTTCGGGTCGGATTATAACAATTAATATTGTGATTAGTAACTGAAGAGATGCCGTGTGCCTGTTTACGCACAAGGCACAGCAGTATGACTGCAGTGACGTTACTGCACACATGGGAACATTACTACTTCATGAAAGCAGCTTCTCCAATCATTAAAGAAAACACTCGGACATCAATACAACACGCGATAAAGAAATCACCTGGAAAAATTGTGCTGCCCTGCATTTAAAAGATGATTCAGTGATTAGAGACGCTGTTTTCAGTCACTTTAAACGCTTCATCTGTGCTGTAATTTCACTGCAGCAAATATCTTTAATATTTAAGCAGGAAAACCAAAAACTGTAGTTATAAATTTATTTTTAATTTATTTATGCTGTGCATAAATGTGCACAGGGTCTCTCTTAGTGGAGAGAAACTTCACCCTCTTCAATCATCAGTTATTAATTAGAATGTTAATGGATTAACTCCAGTATCCCAGCAGAGGAGCGTACTCACATTGTGAACCTTCCTGCAGGCTCATCTCACTGTCTGAATAATGTGTCCTTTAATGAGCAGGAAAATAATGACACACAATGTTTTTGTTGGTCACTGGTTCAGTCGCTTTCTGCTGCCTCAAGATAGAAATGTGTGCAGGCGCTGGGCGAGAAAATAACAACTGTGTCAGTCAGAACACAGAACTTTGGATGGAAGATATTGCTGGTTTTATGCAGAGAGGCTGAAGATGGACCAGGACAGGGGGAGGACATGCAGCGGGCTGCAGGGCTGCAGGCAGGAGTCGAACCCACAGCTGCTGCAGAGGACTTTAGCTTCAGTACAGGAGATGCACACTCAAAATGTGCAATTGTGTAAAATGTGCAAAAGTGCGCTGGAATGGATTGATTTGCAGAGAGAGAAAAAAATGAATCAGGTGAAACTTTCAGGCCTGTTTTGTGCAGTTTCAATACAGTACAAAATAAACAATAAACAATTTTCTACTTTTAATACTGTAAACTGTAAAAGTTAATTTATTAAAATCAATATTTTATTGTGGCAAAGAAAGAAAAATCCCAACATTTGCTGGTGTGACATCCTCTGGTGACTGAGTTTACGTTCTCCCTCCTGTCCACGAGCAGAACATGTGACAGATGCTTAAATCTTTAACACTGGAGGACCTTTTAATGCTGCAGTTTGTCCAAAACACAGACGACACATTTCACTTTAGAAATAAAAGAAAGTTTTGTCTTCATGGTCCACTGACCTACAACTTTCTGTCCTCTGTCTATATTCAGCCGGCATCTCCTGACACAGATCAGTTCTTCCTGGAAAGACAGTTTACAGAGATAATGAACTATTTTTAACTAACAGTTCAAATGTTCTGTATATTTATTTATTTAAATGGTTTGAACTGAATATTATCAGAGTCTGCTGTTGCTAAATTAACTTTCAGCTTGATTTTGTTCATTTTAGGGACACTGAGGAAACAGTAAATGTTGCCAAGACATTAATGAATCAGTGATAATGATAAATAAGATAATATTCTATAATAATTACAAGACTCACACATGCACAAGTACTTTTACTTTGATATATTAAGTCAATTTTCCTCAGAAAATCCTTTTACTGAAGTCACATTCTGAATGCAGGACTTCTACTTTTAACAATGTGGTGTTTGTACTTTCACTCAAGTAAAGTATCTGATTACTGCTGTATCAGAGCCTAAATTGCATTTAAAAAGTCTTCATTTCCTTTTTCTGTTCTAAAGTGGACAAAATTAAATATGTTGAGGCTTCCCACCATGAGTAATGTTTAAGGTTCCTAAAGGTTCCCAGAATAAAACCAGAGAGCATCGGTGTTTTTTTTGCAGTCCTGAGTTTTATGTGTTAACTTTTACACAGAAGACAAAGTTAATGAAGGATTAATGAATGGATCCGGACTGGCTGTGATCTCAGGTTCTTAATGCTCCCTGATTCTGTTGAACTCCAAGAACAGTGTGAACCTGCAGAGAATTAGTGGGTCAATTGGCTTGAAGGGGAAATTTAAAGTCTTTCAGACTAAACCTCTTTATGCATTTCCTTCCTTATCAACATTTGCACAGCCACATCTTCTAATATATTTATATTTGAAATCTGCATTGTTTATCTCCATGTTTGCTAACAGTCATGTTCTTCTTTGCCTTTGTTAGCACTGTGCTACGTGTCTTTTCTCTGTAGCATCAAACTGTTGGGTGGTATTAGTGTGTGTCTTTGTGCACAATACAAACAAAGTAGTGACCTATCCAGTCCTGGCACTAGAATCAACTGTAAAGACAATATTTGACATATTATCATCTTACATCGTTGTGGCTAACATGTTAGCAAAGCTAGCCTCCTCCACATCCAGTAAGATGAAACCTGAACTGAAATATTTCAAGCTAAACTCTTTTAGCTAAAATCAACAGTTAAAAACAAAAACCAAACTCTTTTGTCTGGTGACATAATTCAAAATATTTTAATAGCCAATAAACTGAATGTTATCTAACAGAAAGAGCAGCAAAAAGACTCTGAATCATCGGTTTACACAGCAGTTGTAGCTAACATGTCACACAGAGAGCATCATTTGCATCTGTGCCTGGAAACTGGCTCAAAATATTTAAGTTCAATCTGAAATTAAGTATTTTAGCAGCTAAAACAAACAGTTAATTCACTTGAACTAAACTGTTTGTACTGTTATCTGTACTGTTGGTTAGTGTGATTGACATGCTAAACTGATAGACAAACTGTTAGCTAATCTGAACCAAAATATTTAATGGTGTATAAAATGTGTAACAAATAGGGGGCAGCATGTCTTTAGAATAACTGCTAACTGCTGCTCACTATACTGCAGAAGATTTACATGACTGTGGGTACTAGCTGATGTTAGCTCAGTTAGCGGTGCAGCTAGTGGCCCAGTTAGCTGACCTCAATCTGGCCAAAGAATGTGTGAATGAAAGGTGAGAGGTTGTATTTTTCTGTTTAATGATGAACATAGGTGTGAGAATATTTAATTTTTTGACATTTTGTGAGTTTATTTTGTTTATTTATTAGGCTAAAAAGGCTCAGAGAGCTTGTGAAATGTAGAGAACTCACACAGCTCACCTTGGCTTTACAATTTACAGGCCGGGGCTAGCTGGTTAGCATACTAACTTCAGTATCTCTTTAACACAGTAAACATATATCTCAGACATAATGTGTTTCTTCACATTCTGTTGATAATTTTGGCAAACATGACCTCAGGCTATAAAATCTAAGGCCATACTAACTCTCTTTTAACTGCATTTTGGTCTCCACCAACTCCTGAAGGAAATATCTGCCTCTTTATTTGCTAAATGTTCACCAGCTTGAAATATGAAAACCAAAACTAGGAGCTCAAAGAGGCTAATTGCCTTTTATCAGAAAAACAACATTTTAAGACATTTTAGTCAACGTTATAATGCATTTGGACAGATTTAACAGGCTCTCATCAGTAAAACAGTTTTACATGCTTTGTAAAAGGTCTACTGCAGATATAAATCTTAAATTTGCAAAAGTTCTTCCATAGTCTTTTATGTATTTATTTAGTTGGGGACTTAAATCTCCTGTACTGACTCAGTCTCTGGGAAGGATTGATTTAAAAGATGGTAACAAGGGAGAAAGTCCAAGCAGGTTGAGTCTGGATGGAAAAGCCAACAGGAAAATATCAGCAGAAAATTTAAAGGACAGGATGAACAAGGCGTCAGAGCAGGTGAAACCAGATGGAAAAGGAGAAGACAAAGAAACTCTAAATGCAGGAGTCTGATGATAAATTTGAAGAAAGTTGCACAGTAGCAGAATTTGAGGTATCAAATTTAAAGGAAACTATTGACAATGGAGCAGAAATTTTAAGTTTAAATGAGTGAACCAATGTTTTTCAAACATTAAATCATCAGAAGAAAATATAATTCCCAGGATGTGAGTCCTGAAGAAAAGACACAGAAGTTTGGTGGGAATTTAAAGGAAATGTTAAGAATCCCTGCGGCAGTCTGCACGAATTTGAAGACTTAAGGTGGCGGTTCCCAACATAGGAGTCGGGGCACTCTAAAGGGTCACCAGATAAATCTGAGGGGTCATCAGATGATTAAAGAGAGGAAAAAAACAGTCCTGATGCACAAATCTGCTTTAAGTTTCTGGACCTTTCTTAAATTAATCTGAAACTGATTCAAAGTCCAGGATGACAACCTTCCATCCTGACAGGTGAGTCATACCTGTGTGGACAGGTGAGTGTGGACAGTCGTACCTGTGTGGACAGTTGGGTTCCTCTCAGCATGAATCCCAGCGTGCAGCCAGTGAGCACAGCAATGACAGACAGCGTCAGCAGCCCGTTCTTCTTGCAGAAATTCCTCACGTTCCTGCTCAGGTCCCCCTTCACCGTCACCTGGATGAAAGTCTTCACTTGGTCCCCCATCGTCCTCCCTGCGTCTCCTGGAACATAGGAACTGTGGTCGGAGCGCACCTCCTCCTCAGCACCACCGCCGCTCGGTAACAGAAGCTCCTCCATGCCGGCCAAGTCTGGGGTCGGTCCTCCTCCTCTCGGTGCGTCTGGCAGGGTGACAGACCTGAGACAGAGCCAAAGACGGCTAACCTTTTTTTCCACAGAGGGATTAACTCATCACAGCCTGATCGGAGCCAACTGCAGGCTGCGGGGCTGGTCGCAGGCAGGCAGGCAGGCAGGCAGGCAGGCAGACTTACAGGCTGTAAGAGGCTTACAGTGGAGCAATAACACCTCACACGCCTTTGTTGTGGCATCTGGTCTTGCTGCTGGAGGTGCAACCTGGAGCTGGTCCTGGTCCTGTTTCCGTTTCACTCTTTTTGGCTGACGAGTCTGAGTCAAAGGGTCAGAGGATCCTGCAGGTTTACACCAACCTGTTGGACTCACTGAGGTTCAACTTGATGGGCTTAAATAAGAGCCGGTGAGAGTTTGGAAAGTTCAGAAATCACCTCAAGGAAGGGTTTGGTTGTTTGACGGAAAAAATTGTACAAGAAATGACACAAAACAACACTCATTTTACAAACTATACAGATATTTCTAACCCTAATCTCAGCCCATACTTTGACACACTCACAACTGTGGTTGAAAAATAATGATGATGTGTGTTCAGCTGCAGATCCTCTCATGTCCACTAGATGGTGCTATAAGAGGAGATACTGCAGGCTGCTGATCAGACCTTTCAGTAGCTGTGGAAGAAGAAGAACTAACCAGGTTTGGCAAAGATCGATCACATTACATCCTGTCATCAAAAACTATGTTGATGACAGGATGGGATCAGTCAGCTTTAAGTTAAATGCATTTTATTTTATGTTTTCCTTTATTGATGATATTAGAAAGTAAAAGACAAGAATATATACAATAATAAACAATATATGATGAGGATCAACATTAAAGCTGCTGACAGGTGAAGTGAATAACACTGATCATGTCGTTACAGTGACACCTGTCCAGAGGCCCACAATCCTCAGCTCAGCAGATGATGCGTCAGACAGATGAAAGTGCGATGGATGTTTGAGAAAAGGTCAAAGTTCAAGGTGCAGTGTTAGGATGAAGTAGTATGTACTGATTGTGTGCACAGTGCATGCAACTGTACATACTTTGTAAAGGCAGCTGCAGTATGAACTGAAAGTAAAAATAAAATATGTGAATATGTGGAGTTTCCAGGTGGAAGCACAGTGTGATGCACAGAGAGCGAGTGACCCGGTGAAGCGACCTGCGTTTACACCAGCTTTGAGTGGAATCATTGTAATCAAGGATGCATCATCAATGGAGATGTGTAGAAAAGACACGCACAGTTTATTTTGCAAGGAAAACCTGATATCTTTTGATTTCAGCTGAAAACTTCTCGGTTTTCAAACCAACTTATTTTTGGAGGAAATTCTTGGTTAACAGTTAGGTGCATGAACTGGAATGGAGCCAGTTCCATGCTGGTAGAAAAGGTTATCAGATATCGCTGTGTATGGGGGGCTGCACAGGACGAGAGTGTCCATCCTGACCCCTGTCCACCACAGAGCGCCTACAACGGCCACCTGAATGTCAAAACTGGACCATGGAGTGATGGAAGAAGGTGACCTGGTGTTGGTGAGATGCAGGGACACAGGAGGTGGGGGGGCTCAGGGGCTGCAGCACCCCCTAAAATCAGACATAATAAAAACTTAAAATTACTTTCACCTGTTTTACTGAGGAGCACTGCAGTACCATTTGTGACAAGACAGTGGTTTTTCTTTGTTGTCTCAGTCTTTAATGCCAAAACAACCTCATTTCCAACTTAAGGAAACGCAGGTCGGATCTACCACTCACGAACATGCTGAGGTGTTTAAACAAGTTTTAATCCGAGTGGGAGGAGATGGTTTGTGACCAGAGTGAGTTTCTGATCCCAACACTCAGATTACAGATTACTGTGAGATTACAGCACTCCAGTGATTCAGGAGACTGGAATCAATCTGTTAATTTAACTGGATGATGAACCCAAAACATGCCAACAACTCTGATTGGACAGATTTGATGTTTAGTCGTAGTTAAACTTAAACTAAAGTTAAACTGCCTGAGTTCCACGTCTGTAATCTGTGATGGAGCTCTGATTAATCACATTACAGCCGACCTGTACTGTGGGATTAAAGTCAGAGGTCTGCAGCAGTCCTGGATCCTGACGTTAGGATCTAAAGTGTGTCAGTCAACAATCAAACTGGTGCATCTGCATTAATCCAATCAGAGGCGGCTGGCGTCACGCTGGGATTCAGGTCTGATTGTTCAGGAAGCAGCGGAGATGCCTTGATTCACCTGCAGGTCGAGTCCACAGACCAACAAACTGAGACCAGGCTCATCTGAACCGGTTCATCTGACAAGTTCACTCCTGAAACACCAGTCCTTTGGCCCACTTTGAGCAGCCCTGCTTTACAGAGAAAACACACCACTCTTCATGTGGATGTTCAGTCAGTGTTGTCAACTTAATTCCAAGAACAATATAGAACAAAACATCTGGAACTCTGCTGAGACGGTTCCCAACACATCAACACCACGGAGCACAGGGGAGAAGTTCACCATCACATCTTTCTACCAGAAAGGCTTTCTATTTTAACCTTAACTATGACCTTTCCCTAAACAAAACCAAACTCCTTCTGGAAACTGAAAATAATACACAAAAGAAAAGGGGAAACAAGTCAAGTACATCTACAAATAAGTCAAAAGTGATTTTTTTTTTTTTTTTTGTCACACAGGACACAAACCTGCTGGTGTTAAAACTGTGTGTTTGACTCATTTATCCACCACAGCCACAACAAAAGGACCGAACGCACAAAAATCATGACATTTACACATCTGACAGACACAGTTAGAGGCTGGCTGCTGAATATGACATAAAGTAAAAAAACAAAAAGTCAATTTCAAAGGTCAAACTCATCACCTCTACATAACCCAATGCAAAGGTGATTTAAAAATGGATTTTGAGGGCTTTAATTCTCTGCACCTGTTGCCTTCTACTCATCTTCACGCGCAGCACTAAGAGCCACAGATTTCCCCTCTGGAGGTGGTGGAGACCAAAACCAGAGTTACAAGAGAGTGAATATTGGACTGTGTAAAATAAATCAAGATTTTGTTTGAAAATAAAAAGTTTGATTATAATCTGTTTAATTTCAACTAAACACAAGATAAATATGAGACAATGATGAGATGACACAAAGCACCATAAATACAAAACTTTGAGATCACAACATGAACACAACAGCGATGGGAAAGTTGAAAAAATAAGAGATTACATGTACATGAATGTTTACTGACCGTCTGATTTTAAAAGGCTCCAGTGTTTGTATTTGAGGTTTATAGCTTCATCTCACTGCAGGAAACAACTTCTTATATCACACAGAAACTCAGCAGGTTTATCAAGAAAAGAGATGTTTGTATGAGTTCTGATTGATCGGCCACCGATGATTATCAGCCGATACTCACTAAATACTAAATAGTTTTACTGGTGATCTCTATAAAGGCCAATCAGAAGAACAGATCACATGTCAAAGCAGCAGGTCAGGAATCAACACCCACAAATTGTTGCACATGGGTACATTTTCTGTTTATTGATTAAATCTTGGAAAGCTCTCCACCACACTGATGGGTAAATATTTGCACCAAACTAATAAAAATCTGCACTGCTTCTGTCTTCTGCTGTTTGTGAGACAGGAACATCATGGTGCGTTTAGGTGCACCTTATAAAAACTCAAAAATCTGTATTCGAATAGCCACAAAGGTTGTTTAAAATAATAAAGATTTTTTTTTTCTTATTTTCCTTTATTGCAATACATCAGTCTACATCTGTCACTAGCATTTTTGATAATTAAATGCTAAAATCAGAATCATTTCAACATAGGCAGCATTTAAAAATCCTATTTACGAAAAATATTTTCAAATTGTCATCAACAAAATCAACCATATTCTTGTACAACAGGTCCCCGAGTACCTCTGTCATCAATTGTTTCATACTTAAAATTACAACAAGGAACTTTCATATTGTGTTGATTCTGGAGCCCCTGTGGGCAGAAGTAGTACTGCACAAGATATAATGTCAAAAATAAAATTATCTTATTAAAAATCCCCTTCTGCTTCTTTTTAACTGGCTAATATACGACTGTGAAAATGTAAACAAGGTTCGTTTTATGTGATTTAAGCAGAATCTGACAGTTTGGAGTCAGATATTAAAAATAAATACACAGAAACAGACACTCTTCTGTTCTTCTGATGTTCTTGTTAACTTATGTAGGTCAGATGGGGCATCAGGATTAAACTGAGACTGTTCATAAGAGACTGTTATAAACTCACTGTAGGAGCTCCTGGCTGGTTCGCAAAAGTTTTGTGAATTTCCCTGGAACAGAATTGATAAAATGTATCTTATCTTAGTATACAGTGATGATAAGAATAGTTTAATAAATAAATGTTACACAATAAATAGACCCCGTGATCCGTGATTGCTCCCAAAACTCCTGATTGCCCACCCTTATATTTAATATTTTAATGTTGATATTATTGTTCTTTTACTCCAGTAAAACTGTGAATGCAGGAATTTTACTTGTAACAGAGTATTTCTACACTGTGGTACTGAGCACTTATTCCACTGGACTTTTGGTTTACAAAAGAAGTATTGAGAAATGAAAAAAATGAATTTCTTGGCAATAAAATATATTAATCGATGTATATTTCTTATCTACAATAGTTCACTTCTGTCGACAACATTAAAGGTCCTTCTAGTCAGAAATGTGATTTCTGAATCTCTCGTTTTCAGTGTTTTCACATTAATAAACTTGAGGTGTTTTATTTCAGTAGCACTCTGCCTTCTGTCTGTATTATTAACGATGATATCTGTCAGCAGCTTCGTCTCACACCTGGAGAACATCTGTTCGTCACAACAGCAGGCGAGACGTTCAACCACCGAAGAACAGCAAACACGAGGTGTTCAGGGGCATCACGTTACTTTAAGTTTCATTTGAAAAAAAAAATTTTTTATTTATTTTTCTGTTTCTTCATCACAGCTGGCTGAGGTTCATCCAGCTGCTGCAGATGTTCTTTCCTGTCACAGCTGGACTGTGTGGAGTTTTTCTTTGGTATTGCTGTGTGTGTGTGTGTCTGTGCACTTTCTGTGTGTCACCACTTGATGAAGACGAGGGCGGCGAGCGCAGTGTACCCAAGGATGAGGAAGAGCACTTTGAGCAGCCGGTCCTGTTTGTCCTCAAGCTCTCGAGACAGAATCTCGAAAAAGGTGACGAACAGGAAGGTACCGGCAGCGAGTCCCTGCAGCACCACCGACACCACGCCGCCCGCTAGCGTCTGAGCTGACTCAATGCCCATCCCCACCACCATCCCCAAAGGAATCATCAGGCTCACCGTCACGCCCAGCTTGGTGGCGTCCTTCATGCCAAGTGACGCCTTGGCCACGCTCACCCCGAGGGCCACAGCAGCCAGCGTCTCGTGCACGGCCACGCCCAGGAAGAGGCTGCCCAGCTTGGCGCCATCCTCCTGTAGGCCGAGCGCCAGACCCTCAAACACAGAGTGGGCTGACAGAGCCAGGACCAGACTGGCCAGTCGCAGAGGCCCAGCCCCCGCCAGCTCAGCGGGGCTGAAGTGTCCGTGTTGGTGTCCGTGGGAACGGTGACTGCCGCTGCCCGGTGAGCCCCGCGCAGAGGAGATGAAGGGTGTGTCGTACTCAGAGTCGCTGCCGGCCTCGGAGCCGCCAGCATTGAAGGTCTCGAGGTCTATGAAGGATGGTTTCTCCTTCCTGAAGGTGAGGATGGTCTGCTCCACAAAGACAGTGAGGAAGAACCCGACCATCATCATTGTCTCCGCCAGCGGATAGTCGCTGCTGATGTTCAGCTGCTGGAACACACTGGACACCTGAGGAGAGACAAACAGACTCAGCGTCAACTGATGACTGCAGTCAGACGACTTTACTGATCCTGAGATCAGTTCAGAATCCAAATCCATCTGCATCATTTCTGATTAGGGCTGAATGATTTTTTAAAAATATCTAATTACCATTATTTTGACTAATATTACAACTGTAACAATTTGTGAACGACAAAAAACGAGTATCGGATTTTATTGGACTGCATCTAAAATCTCCGATATAAGCGCTCCGATAATCAGTCCATTTTCCACTCCAGCACTCCAGGTGACTCTGGTTGCTGACTATTGTTCTCTGTTTGAGTAACATCACTTGATCAAGCCTTTTCTAACATTCCACACTACAAAATAAGTAATAAAAGTATGTATGATTCATGCTGATATCGTATCAGAAGTGAAAAAGTTGTATCGGGACATCCCTATGACAATCAGGAGTCATAGTCATAGTTCAGAGTGTGTGTGTGTGTGTGTGTGTGTGTGTGTGTGTGTGTTACCTTGTCTCTGACTGCAGGCAGCAGAGCGTTGAAACACGTTGCCAGGAAAACTCCTCCTCCGAACGAGTTACACAGAGACAGAGCTCTCCTGTATCTGTGTGCCTTGTCATAGTCAACCAGCAGGAGGCGCACTGGGACCAGTACACCAGCCAGCATGAGGCCAAACAGTCCCAGCAGGCCGAGCAGTTTGGCCACCAGGATGTCCATCCTGAAGCTCTGCTCAGCTCACACTACAGCGTCGATCACAGCCTCATCACACACACACACACACACCTCTGCTCTCTGCTGGACTCTACTGGGAGGTCTCTACTGGTCCTGCTGGGACAGACAGAGACACTGTCAGTTAGTTTGACCTGTCAGCATCATCACAGACAGCTGTCATTAAAGTTTGAGACAGGACAGTACGGTATCAAACAGAATAAACCAGTTCAGCCAGATTCTTCATTCTTACAGACAACAGAGAACAAAGTGAATCTGAATCAGGGAGGTAGAACATACAACAGAATACAGCTACAACAATTAATCGAATAATCAATTACTAAATTAATCACCAGCTATTTTGATAATCTAATATTCAGTTTGAGTCATTTTAGGGGGAAAAACATAAAAGTCTCTGATACTAGCTTCTTAAATGTGAATATTTTCGTCATCTTCGACGTCATCTTGGACTTTGGGAAACACTGATCAATATTCTTCACCATTTTCTGATATTTTGTGGACCAAACAACTCATTACTTAATTAAGAAAATTATCAACACTGACAATTAAAATAGTTGTTAGAGGAAAGACTGGAAACATAGTGTGTGTTAGCATGTTAGCTTGAACCTGTTTTTCAACTGACATGATTGTGACAAGATCAATAAATTGACCAATTGAGAATATAATTGATAGATTAATCAGCAACGAAAATAATAGTGATTTGTAGCCCTACAACAAAAAATTACATACAATCATTAATATCCCATAAATAAAGCCTCACAGAATCCAGTGTAACATCACTCGGCCTACTTTTACTGATAATGGAAACACTTCCTTCATCACTGTCTGAACAGCATCATGTATCACTCCGCTGATTTACCTGACGTCACCGAATAGAAAACTAACGTCACTGCTGCCGAGAAAACTTTACAGTTTTATATCATAGAAAATGAAATTTATCAGGTTTTTAGTATCATAAAGAGACTTTGCGGTCTGTGTTTCATTTTCCCACCAGCAGCTTCACTGTGGTACTTTCTCCTCCTGAGGTCTCGCTGTTTGTTACGTTACTGACGTATAAATAACGTTTAACTAACGTCACATCACTGCTGAGATAAACTGATCAACCGGTTGACTAGTTTAACTGTTTTTTTTAACCGTTTTTAACCGTTATGTTGATCTCGTTACTATAGTTAACCAACGGGGTCAAAACAACGACATTAACCCCGCTTCCTGTGAGTACCTTCAAAATAAAACATCGCCATACATCGTTCATAACTACTATTATAATATTTATAGCTTTAAGCTTTCAGTAATCGTTTTAATATTTATGATCAAATGATGTCACACGTTTGATTCAACTTCTGGCTCATTAAATTAGTTTAATTTAGAGATAAAATAATCACACTTCTGCTCGTGTTCTGGCTAATGGCGGCTAGCTTGACGGAACTGCTAACATTAGCTAGCCGTCGTTCAGTTCTTAGCTAACGATGCTAACTGCGGCTAACAGCTAAACTCCTCTTCTGAAGTAAACATATATTCTAATCAGTGTGTTTTTAGTAAAAGAAGCGCCCTGAACTAAACACGATCACATTAAACCTTTAAAACATCACTCAGACTTGAGTGTTTACCTGTCCGATCATCCGTCTGATGTCTCTGCAGCAGGTGTATGAAAATACTTCCTCTTTACGTCATGGGGCCCCTCGGCGCTGAGTGGTGGAGCTGCGAATGACGTATCAGGAACAGAAACAATCCCGGTATTTTTTAAATATAAAATTAATGTATTATATTTACATATGTATCATATGTATATTATTTTAATGCATTAAAAAACGTATTCTGAAAAATATTAAATCATTTTCTACTGTGTAATATCACTCAAACATTACATTAATAACATTCACTCAAGTGTAATTACATCTCAACTGTGGAATATTAATATTTTGTAAGTGCAATGGTGTAAATTTAACTATTGTGTCTGTTTCTGTTTCTATTGTATATATTGTTCCTTTTTAAAAAAAAAAAAAAAAATCCTCTTGTTTACTGCATGTAAACAAGGATTTTTTTTTACTTTTTCTTAATTTTTGTTGATGCTTCTTTCTATTCTGTTATCCACCTAGCTGCTGTAACACTGAAATGTTCCTCTTGTGGGATTAATAAAGGTTTATATTATCTTAAATAAAATGCTAAACTTGAGATTATACTCAGTGGATATGTATTGTAAATATCTGTAATTCATTTCTTCCAAATCAAACAGAATATTTTGGATATCCACCTTCGTCATCCTCTCCATGTTTATTGGGTTTTTTATTTCAGACATCCACAATTACATTTTAGATATCCAGAGTTCAGATATCCAATCCAATTGTTATTTGTCTAAATAACTTTTAATTTCAGATATCCAACATGAAAAGACAGTCCAGAAATAATGTCATTTTGAATATCCACACATCCACTGTAACTAGTAAAAATAATATTTCAGATATCTACAATTAGACTTATTACTAGAAACAATGCAACTGCAGTAATTCAAATAAACGTAAATATAAGTTTTCAGGTTTAGGCTTATAACAGAGAAATCAGACTTTTACTGTTTTAACAAACTTCCCTTCAACATAAAAGCAGCTGAATCAGGAGAGCATTTATATATTTTTAAATACTTTAATATCTTTTATCTTTTCTATCCTCATTTTTATTGTATATTCTGTGCATGATGCCCCTTCAAATTATTTTGTTTCTGTGTCTTTATTTTGTGAAGCACCTTTTAACTCTGGTTTTGAAAGTCACAATATATTTTATTACCCTCAGATTTATCGTAACCTTTCTACTAGCAGAAACTGTAGTTCAGGATATGTAAAACTTTATTTCTCCTTGTCAAATTTCAGTTGAGGACATCTTTAAACCCTTTAATTGTCCAGTTAAAATGACACAGCTATATGTGTGTATATAGTCTTTAGTACATGGTTTTGAAAAATGTATTTTCTTTTATATTTTTTTTCTATTTTGTCTTTTATATGCAAGCAATGTTGAGAAGGTCTCTGCACACCTGAAATGTCTGACAGGTGCGTCGGAAGAAAAAGTTCTGAAGACCTGATGAAGGTCGTGTCAGACCTTCATCAGGTATACTGGCCAGTATACCTGATGAAGGTCGTTTGGACCGAAACGTCGGATATTCAATAAATCACTAGAAAGCGAGACAGTGTGCGGGAGTCTGCTATCTTTTTTTCAAATTGTCTTTATTTTATAAGCATTCTATTATCACTCAGCCCTTTTTCTGCCTGTTCTTTTTGAGCTGCTGTAACGTGAATTTCACCAGTGTGGGATCAATAAAATTTATCTCATCTTTATCTTAAAGTATAATTTATTAGCATTTAATATCTAGACTGGACATACATTGCAGATTTCTGTAATTCAATTCTTCCAAGTAAAAACGAACATTTCATATTTCCACAATGTTTTAAATAAGTGTGATTATACTTTGAATGCAGGACTTTTACTGAGTATTTTTCAGAGTATTTTTCAGTGTGGTATCAGTACTTTTATTGAAGTAAAGGATCTGATTACTTCCTCCATGACTGATAATTAGCAGCTGAACTATTGAACAAAGGTGAAACACATCAGAGTGGATCATGTCAGTGTGTTTTTCTCTGTGGAAACAAACTTTTTTTATTTGCTGTGAATCAACAGACATCAGACAGGAAGGTGTAAAATGTTGAGATGCTCTTTTTTAATCCTCAGACGGTGTTTGAACAGCTCTCTGCCTCCCGGCTGCCTCCTCACAGCTCCATGTGACCGACGAGTGAACACACTAATCCTGATACACACACACACACACACACACACACACACACACACACACACACACACACACACACACACACACACACACTCTCTTTCACACACTCTCACACACTCTCTCAGGTCCAACACAAACAAGATCGTGGACAGAAAATGTATTTAAAGTTACAGTATGTAGTTTTAAGAAGAACTTTCAAGCTTCTGTATTAAACTCTGGGCTCCATGTTCCTATCAGAGCATGACTTATTTATTTATTTATTTATTTATTTATTAGAATGAATCTGTGTTTGATATTAAAGCGTTGAAGTCAAAATGTTCTTCCTAAAAACCACACAGAGCCGCAGGACAAACGTGTTTGTTGTTGTTTTTCGGTGACGTGACTCCTGAATGAAGCGGGAGGCCTCTCTCTCTCTCTCTCTGTCTCGTTCTCTCGTGCAGGAATTATTATTCAGTGATGGAACAAAGAAAAAAACAACTTCCTTTAAGTCCTTCGAGTTATAAATGATCCAAACTGGCTCTTCTCCTCCTTCACACACAGACCTGTCCGACCTGAAACACAGAGAGGAAATGAAACATCAATCCACCGGAGCCAAAATAAAATCCAGAAGAACAGTAGAGCTGCAATAACTAATCCATTATTAATCGCCAACTATTTTGATAACCGATTAATCAATTTGAGTCCATTTTTAAGAAAAATAAGTCAAAATTCTCTGGTTTCAGCTTCTCAAATGTGAATATTTCCTGCGAATAAATTTCCTGACATCTTACAGGCAAACAGCTGTTAATCATATTCTATAAACTGGATTACAGCTGTAGATCTGAACTCTGTTCTTCCACAGGAAGAAAATATGATTCTCTGCTCCTTCTGAGTTCATTAAACACAAAAATAACACAATAAATTTGTGTTCCTTTTAACAACCATACAGTACAAAAATATATTAATTCAGATTTAATTTCCTACATCACTACTTCACATGCACTCATTTTACCAATAAAGTCTAATTCTATACCCTAAAAAAATCGTCTGTCAAATCAAACCCCAGTTTTTGACATTTGTGCAGTCGCCAGAGTGATTTTTAATAACTTATTAGAATTATTACAGTGTATTTTTTTCCTCCACCTGCCTCTGATTGGTTAGTGCAGTGTTTCCTGACCTTGGTCTGTAGGAAACTGGGAAACGCTGGACTAGTACTTGCTGACATGAATACAGGTTTGAATACAACTTGAGATTTTAAATTAATCTAGTAATTATCATCAACTCTCAGAAACTGATTTTTATTTATATTTCATTTCTTCTTATGTGCAACACTGACCTAAATATGGTTACATGTGCAATAATTCATACTCTGTACAATAGTAATAATTCAATAGAGCGATACATATGAGTCTTTACTGCATTTATTTATTTATTTATACTGTGCATTTAAATCAACATATACCCTTATTAATAATACCTGCATCCTCTCACACACGTCGCACATCTTCAGCCTTATTGTTGGTTCACACCATTATGTGTACTACTGTTGTATACTGTGTAGTTTACATATTTTTACACCTCATATTTAGTTTTTTTTTATATATTGTCGTATATAGTAGTTTAATCTTTTTACATACTTACAATTTCTATTTCATTCTTATATTTTCTCTATGTTCATTTATCCTTCAGTTCTTGAATGGGAGCAACTGTAATGAGGAAACTCATCAATAACCTGTGTGTGTGTGTGTGTGTGTGTGTGTGTGTGTGTGTGTGTGTGTGTGTGTGTGTGTGTGTGTGTTTACAGTATGTGAGTGTCATGGCTGCTCCTCGTTTCCAGCGCTGGGCGTTCGGTTGCGGATTTGATTCCTCAGCTGTTCGATGAGTTCAGGATTCTGCTGCTGCATCTGCTGAGCGAACTGCTGACCTCTGAAACAGAAAAAGAAAACAGCTGTTAACCCCCTGAACCTAAAAACCAACCAGCAGGTTTTCAACAAAATTACACCATTTATTTACATCTCATTTACATATTTGACTCAGATCCACAAACTTCTGCAGTCCTCGGTGCAGCTGGGAGGCTCTGTGGTTCAGTAAAATAGTGTTCACGTTAGTTTGTGTTGTAATAAACTCCGTCATTAACAACAGTCTCCTCCACACGCAGCTTCTCTGCTGCTGTGAAAACTGAATCACAGGAGGATCAATATGAAGAGAAAAACACAGAATGAGAGTTTGATTTATAAAACATCCTGCTGATGAAGAAAGTCAACAGATCAGATACAGACAGTCAGCGGCCGGACTGGACCCTCTGGCTGGCCGGTTTTGGCCTGCGGGCCGTACGTTTGACACCCCCTGCTGTAAATGAACCTGAGATTTTGTGAAAGAAATAATAATAATGTAAATCTTTTCAGTATCATCAGTCTGTTGAGGTACGTACGCCTGAATCAGTCCTGATAAATCTCCGGCTCCAGCAGCTCCAGGCGCCGTGTTTCCTGCTCCTCCGAGTCCTGCTCCTGCTCCTGCTCCTGCTCCTGCTCCTGCTCCTAATCCTCCTCCTCCTCCCAATCCTCCTCCTCCTCCTCCTCCTCCTCCTGCTGCTGCTGCCGCTGCTCCCATCCCACCATACGCTCCCGACATCATCCCCGACATCCTGCAGGACAGAGAGGAGACAGGAAGTGAACCTCCACTAACCAGAAAGGAAGAAAACCCTGACTGAGGGAAACTGAAACTCTACTTACAGCTGCTGAACCTGAGGGTTGTTCATCAGAGAGGACGCCTGCAGACAGACGGACAGACACATCTTCAATCAAACTTTATTAACACTCACTGAACAGACAGACAGGAGACAGTCTGAACCTGACTTAAAGAGACCAACAGATGAACCGAGCAGGAAGTCAGAGCTCACCATGTTCATGAAGCCGGGGTTACTGAGCAAACCAGCCAGATCGACTCCTCCCATCCCCGCTGTCTGAAACAGAGAGACACAGAGAGACATGAGGACAGATCCATCACTGCATCACTGGTCTGAAAATACCAGTTTCTCCCGGTCTCCTCTGGTCTTACTGGACTGGATGTCTCCATCTTCTCCTCTGCAATCTTCAGGTTGGTTTTATACGTGTCGTTGTCGGGGTCGAGCTCCAGAGCTTTCTTATAGTAACTCGCTGCTTCTGTGTGTTTGTTGAGGCTCGCCAGAGCCAAACTGAAACACAAAGAGACGACAGTGAACTGGTCAGTGAACACATCACGACTCCAATCAGGAACAACTGGTTCTCAGGTCTTTCAAATACAAAATTATATAAATTAATGTTTTTTCTCTTGTTGCTCTGAGCTGAAAACTCTCCACATCTTAGTGCAAAGTTTTCTTACAAAGTTATCCCATTTTTCACTTTCTAACAGAGAACGTGACCCTGTGACGAGAAAACAGAAGACTGAAAGTAGCCTGGATGTTCTAAGTTTGGAAAAGCTGCTGCTTTTCAGAGGGAAAGCTGCTGTAAAACATGTTTAATTCAGAGAGCAGCTGCTCTGATGCACACTGATGTTCTGTGTCTGCAGTGTTTCGTAACGTCTCTGCAGCTGAAGCAGAAAGGAAACAGTGAGGTGTTATTTCGTACCCCATCCTCCCGTAGGCTTTGCTGTAGTTGGGGTCGATGCTGATGGCCTGTTCACAGTCCTGCACTGCTCCGGCGTAGTTCCCCAGTTTACTGTACGCTGCAGCCCTGCACACAGAAAACACACAACCAACATTTAAATTCTCATTCATCATCCATCCAAGTGACCCTTCACTAAGCCCCACCCTCCTTAGTTACTGTTTCTATGCCTGTCAAGCTTGCCATTCTTGCACTGCACATGATGCTCACAGTGATAACTGCAGCAAATTTAACATCGAAATAGGAAGTAACTGTTGAAACACAACATCTTTGATTCCACAGAGAAGTTAAACAAAAGCAGATTCTCATTTTCTAGCTGACAACGGTGGATTCTGTTGAGTAAAATGGTGATTCTCACAAGCAAATTTAATAAGAAACGGGCTAATGTGAGCTAATGCTAATGCTTGAACCTCAACAAATTGTTTTAATGTTATTGTTATTATTAAAAATGGATGCAAAAACCAAAAAAAGAATACTCTCCTAGGAAAGTAGATAATTCAATAGTTATTAATAGTTAATAATTAATAATTAATAGTTTCTTTTTTGGCCAAAAGTGTCTCTTCTGATAGTAAAGGCTGCAGACCTTAAACATTCAGTGAACGCTGCAGGAGTTTCTCCTTTCAGATGATTTTCTTTACCCAAAGTTAAACAGCTGTGAGTGTTTCAGCCTGATGCGGCGCCCTGACATCATACTGACCTGTTGCAGTAGTAGACGGCGTTCTGAGGGTTGATGGCGATGGCCTTTGAGTAAAACTCAACAGCAGCTGAGAAGTTCTCCACTTTCATCTGGTCGTTTCCTGCAGTCGAGACAAAACACACATCAGATAACATCAAGAAGAGAAGCCGAAGACGACAGCAGCCTCTTTAACAAACATGTCTGAAGAAGAGTTTCCTCCTCATCGTTGTCGTCGTCTTACCGTCACTTTTGAGTGTCTCAGCCTCAGCTCTCTGTTCCTCGGTGAGAGAGTGTCGGGTGGAGTTGTTGTTGACCTGCGACTCCGCTGGATGCTGCCACAAACACACATTGTGAGTCAGACACTTCCTGATCTGAGCCAGGTGACCACCTGTTCAACACATCAGTGTCACATCACCTGGTTCTCAGAGTCTACCTTGGCTGTGGCTTCAGCGAAGATCTCCGGTAACGTCATGGGGACGGCAAGGCTCTGATCGTCAGTTGAAACTTCAAACGCCGTCTCCAAACACTGAACAGCAACTGCAAAATGATGAGCTCACATTAACACAAAGGAACAAAACAAACTGAGGAGACTACGATGAGCTACTGATCGAATCAAAATACAGAGTGGAGCATCTTCCCTCAGTTTCATTTCAATTTGTCATCATGTTTCTAACTGAATTAACAACAATTAGAGACAGTTAATATACAGAAATACTTGTTTTTGCATTTTTTCTTTACCATCATCCTTTCATAACTTCTTCAAATTTGATTCTGAAGTTCACTCGACAGGTTGATTATCTTCACCTTCGTTTTTATAAAACTAAACATGGCCAGTTCTCCCTCAGACAGTGTGGTGCACAGATATGGAACGCAAAAGTTCATGTTCTATGTTTTAGTTCAGCAGTACATCTTTGATGTGACATAATTTTCAGTCATTCTGCTGAGAGGAGATACAAATTAGCATAATTACCACCAACCTGCTGCTTAAACTATGAACACACACAAGCTAATGTGATAAAACACACTACTGTTGCTAACTGCATTGTTTCTTATAGATCATGTTTTGGTGATTATTTATCAGGAACCAGTACTTCAAAACTTTAATCCAGATCAGAATAATGCAAATAGGATTCAATCTCAAACTTGGGTATTTCAAAACCAGGAGATGTGATCCTGATCCTACAAAACTGAGATACAGATTTGGGAATCCAATAACGCTCAGAATCTAGATCAGATTTTGGTATTTCAAAACTAAAGACAGATGTCTGGATAGTTCTGATGCTTAAAATCAGGATTATCTTTATCTCACTGGAAGGGTGGACTCAGCATGAATTCAAGGTGGATGTAGAGACATGTAGGGCTCATTGGATGTATTTTATCATTCTTTCATTTCATTTCCTGCCCATTAAAGTAACATTGATCATGTTAAAACAACATCCATCTGGACAGTCAATTAGAGACACTGTAGTGATCTATTATTTTTACTGAGGGTCTTCTGACCAAAAAAACAAAACAGCAGTATGGTGACAAAACAGTTAAGCTAATGTGCTTTTCATTTGTTTTTATACTGCAAGACATTTAATTAATAAATAATAGTGATGATGGACTTCCCAACATTTTCACGTCTGTGTTAATGAAATGCAAATCTAGATTCCGTAATCCAGATCTTGTGATATCTGGATGAGAATGATCCTGTCTAAAAATCATTGAAAAACCAGGACAAAACCTATATGACGAGCTTTATCTGGGAGGCAAAAAATGCTTCACAAAATCTGGATAGTTCTGATCGGAAGGGACTCGAAAAGGACTCACCTTCCAGACTCTCCTGGGCCCCTGAGGACAGGTTCCCTGACTGGAGCTGATCGTGGAGGAACTGGATGATGGAGAAGGCGAGACGTTTGTTGTCTGTCATGGTGACGGAGGCTCAGACCTCTCTGTGGTCACTGAGGGGGGGGGGCGGGGTGAGACCCTGCAGGGAGGAAAGTCAGCAGGCTGGTTGTTACGTCAAGTTAATAAATGTCATAAAAACGAACAAGTACTTCTTTTACTGTGTGTTAAATGAGATGTAACAGCTGCCTCCTTCCACCACAGGTTCACACACAAAAGCTCACTGTAATTACACTGTGTTCAGTCAGTCCCCTTTAGATTCAAGATGTTTAGTATCACACCAGTTATACAAGTACAATCATGCTCCAGAATTCTCCAACAGAAAAAAAAATGAACAAAAATAACAGTAATAAGACGTAAGAAATAAAACACAGAACAATCATAATAAGAAAAGATAAAGATTACAATATACAATGATAACATGTACATTTTTATTTAAATTAAACCTACAACATTGAAATCAATGACAAATACGAGCATAACTAATACATGGCAGATAATACAAAGAAGTTGCATAGTTAGTAAGTATCGCAGTTTAGCATTAGCCTGCAGAACATTCTAGCAATTCAGGCTAAGTATAACTCAGAATGAATGTCACGGTGATGCTAACAGCTGCCAGCTAACACTAGCCATCTGTATCATGACAGAATAATTAACTTGTGACAACAGCTGACATAATAAGCAGCCAGTTAGCTAACTGTTAGCTGTGGCTACAGGCTACAGTCCCATTTTAAAACCAGCTGAAGAGGTCACTCTGAACCTCACGTCATTTTCTATAAACAAAGTTAGCTGCTTACTGTTAGCTTAGCCTGCTAGCATGACAACAGAAAGTAAACCAACGGCTTGTCTCGCGCCCACTTCTGCGTATTGTAACTTGTAAAATAAGTTCATACGAATCTCCAGTCAAACATCTGCCAGTTTAAACGCTGCCTTACGTGTAAAATAAATGATAGAATTAGGCTTAGCAGCACGAAGCCCGCTACTAGACGCTGTAATTGTGTCGGTTGGTGTGTGTATCGTGTGCCGAACTGACGATGTGGTTCCTAAAGGTTGATTAAATACAAATATGTTTTGCTCCACCGGCCCTTCGTTTACTCGGTGGCAGTGTCATGTTGAAAAGTACCAGAGTTTTAAAAGAGGTTTGGCGTGACGTGTTCTCCAAACCACGGCAGCACGATGCTAACGGCTAGCCGGCTAGCTGCTCACATCCCGCAGAGTCCAGCGGTGCTGCCCGCCTGTGTGAAACTGTCCTGCGGTTAAATGTGACCCGATGGCACGGTGAAGTGTCTCCTACCTGCTGTCTCTGTGTCGGGATCAGCCCGGTAACAGTTCGCTGACGGTGGCTCCGCTCTTTCGATTAGTCGTAGCCGTCACTCAGCTAGCTAATTAGCTTGTCGCGAAGATACGTCGTCACGCTAAGGCGCCGGGTTGTTATCCGGCGACAAGTTAGCAGCAACAAAAACCAAAAAATACAGAAATTTGGCAATTTTGCCTTCAGAATAAAAGCATTAACATTTTAAAATTAAGACCAGATGTGATATGACAAGATAAACTTTGGTAAATAGGTGTTATAACAGTTTAAAAAAAACAGATTAGATAACCTGAAAACCCAGAATTAAAAACCGGTGGAGAAATGTCACAAATGTGTTCGAGACTATTTAGAAACACTGTCTTCATTACATAGTTTGTCCACCAGAGTGCAGTGACAGGTTGATTTTTAGACTCAGACTTTTATTTTCTACTAGAATAGGTTTACATGCTTTCATGTTCTCATACAAACTGTACTTGCATACCAAAAGCATAATATGGCCTCTTTAATAATTATTTCATTTATGATAATAATGAAAAATATTAGCTAAATTTAGATCTGACAGATGTTTAAAATTCCCAAATACTAACACGGATATCAGTCTCAAAAATACAGTAAAGCTTTGATTGTAATGTGTATAACATGAATTAAATGAATGATTTTGATTAAATATGTCTAGGATAACAGAATAGGCGAAATAATGGACGAGATGTAAAATAAAATAAGAAAAAAGAAAAACAAATATGCAAAGCAATAAAATAAGGTGTGTAGTGGCATCGTTCTGCAAAAACTCAAGGTACAGTAATACCATGATAGAGATCCCAATATAGTATTTACTGTTAAATGCAAAAAAAAATGCAAAATTATTTTAAAAAATGTCCTTCATTGAATAATAAATCTGATGTGTACAGCATTTATTGTTTGCATAGAAAACTTTTTACTTTTATGTTAAAATGCTTTAATAGATTAAAATGTACAACTGCAGAACAAAAAATGATGCAACAATATGTAGCAGTCCTTTTAAAATATTAAATAGAAATAATAAAATAAAGTAATTAACAATGTAATATCATGATAGATATTGTCACAGATGGGTAGGGTATTGAGCATTTTTTCATTGTGAAATATATATATATATATATATATATATATATATATATATATATATATATATGTATATGTATTGTTAAATTACTACTGCTACTACTATTACCACCACCACCACCACTACTACTACTACTACTACTACTACTACTAATAATAATAATAATAATATAGTAGTAGTAGAAGAAGAAGAAGAAGACAATGACAGGTGCAATCAGATATATAGCTGCAAGGTTGTGTTTTTATTTGGTAATGTTTGTTATGTTTACAAATGTTAGAAAATATTGAATAACTTTGCTAATTTTGTTATATGGGGTCAGTTTATTTAAGAAAGGTTATTACTCATTTCTGGAGTGATAATGTCGTTTATTACTTTATTTTTATTCTGATCGTGGGTCTCTTTTATTTACATTTTCATCGCGGATTGCTCCTTTTTTTTTTAAAACCAAGGTTTTTATTTTGAAAATGTCTCACCGGAAGTGTAGTTTTCTCTTGTAGCGGCTTTAATCCTCCTACACAGACTGAGCTGCTGTGTGTCAGTTAACTAAACGGACCTAACGAACACTAATCTGAACCATGGGGCCGACAGGTGAGTCCCGTTCAGGTGTTTTTAATGTGACGGAATCATTTTAATGTGAAATCGGCTCTGTGGCCGCCATCTTTCCTCTGTGATCATTACAGTTAATGAGCTTTGATTCACTGAGTCTGATTTAAGCTAGCTCACGCCGGTCTGAGCGCTAACGTTAGCTAGTGTAGCTCCTCTCCTGCAGCCTGGTACCTGAGTCAATTAATTAAAATTCACCTGGAAAATATTTTACATCAGCGTTAGCCATGGGTTCGGTTTATATAAATGAAGATAATTGTAACGGTAGCGCGTTTGTCCAGAGTTTGGGCTTTCTATTTTAAGCTGCATGTTAGCTGTTAGCTGCTTATTCATTTAGCTAACTACTGTAGTACGTGGAGCTAACTATGGAGAAATGTGTTCTCCCTTTACTACAACCTCAAACTGACAGCGCGGGTCACCCGATGGGTTCAGTTTACTCAGAATTTCAACACAATGCCAGTGTGTTCTTCCACCAAACTCAGTCATAAAAAGTGATAAACAGCAGGGGTTAAGTTTTGTGTGGAGGACCAACAGTGTGCCGAACTCGTAAGCAGAATATGAGCATTTTAAAAAGATAGTCACTTTTTCTGTTCTTTCAGTATTTGGCAGCAAGTAGCTTTAACTTTAACATGGGAGGTTTGTAAATTGAATTTGGCTCGTGGGTCTTTTAATACAGTAATAATAGAAACCTTCAGGAGACTGGTCACGTTAAAAGTAATTTTATGATAATGATAATTCCGCTTATAAACTCCGCATCATAAATCTACTGAACTCCATTTAAAAATCTGTCAGTTTGAAGTTAAAGATGCTTGTTGTCAAGTTCATTACCGCGTGAAACAAAACTGGATTTTTTTTTCTGAGTTGTAATTTTTATTTCTATGAATTCGGCATTTACAATACAAAGCGTCGGGAGGCTGTTAACGTTAATTTGTAATCCATCTGTAATCTACACTACACTTTAATCTTGCCAATCTCCCGAAACTCACAAAAATATGAAACTCCCTTGAAAAATCTGTCAATTTAAAGTTAAAACTGCTTGTTGTCAAATACGTTATGGCATTAAACGAAACTGAATAACTTTTCTAAATGTTCATATTCTGTTTCTGAATTCGGCACACTGCTGAACCACCAAACAACACTTTTTTCCCTGCTGCTTATCATTTTTTATATCTGTTTTTGGCGTGAAGAGCACCCTGGGATTGTGCAAAAGTGGAATTCTGATTAAATTAAAGTGGTGTCTGGTGTGTTAGATGTAAGACAGAGTGAAAAGTTACTCTAAGGTTCTCATAAGTCAAGTGTTTTTATTGGGGTTTGTAATAATATTCAAGAATAACAGCTGTGTTAATACAATTTTATATGATGAGCTGCATTAGATCAGAGACAACCAAGATGTAAAAGCTAAAATAAGATGGGAGGAAGATGTAGGAACATGTTAAACAAATCAGGAGTAACACACAAATTTATTACACTGACAATTTAAATATAATTCAACAATTCATCAGTGCAGCTAATACGTTTTACTTTAGTCTGAAGCTTGAAGACATGAAATAATTATAGAAATCAACACAAACATAAAATACGTAGGACTGCACAATAAATTCAGGGCCAACAATGGGAAATTTAATTTATTATTTATTATTCTGATAATTATGGCTGCACAAATAATCACAATAATATTGAAATTGCAATATGGCCAAGTGCATTATCAAAAGCGCAGAACCAGAACAAAATTGCAATTTCTACAGATGTCCTGTCCTGTTTTTTTGGAACAGACCCCAACAAATGTCATTTCATCACAATTTTAGTAGTGTTTTTTTTTTTTTCAGTAAAAATGAAAATTGTAATGTAAAAATGATCATTTCCACTGATCATATTGTAATCACGAGTAGAAACACAGATACTTGTGTGTAAGTAGAAGTACTGATTCAACTTGTTTACTGCAGTAAAATTGAAAAAGTTCAGGCTCTGAAATGTCCTCAGAGTATAAAAGTAAAAAGTTGTCCTTTGAAGGACATTTCTACTGACTGTGCAAAGTTAACTGGACTTCTCTGCGGTCGAGTCTCCCTCCCTGTTACGTCTTGTTATGTCTTTGATGTCATTTTCCTCTTAGTGCATCGTTTATCTTGTTTTTGTCTTGTTGTTTCTATCTTGTTACACATTCTATGTTGTTTTTGTCTTATTACATCTTTTATATAATTTTCCCCTTATTACATCTTATTAGAGCACTTTGTCTTAATACGTATTGTATGTCTTTTTCATATTGTTGCACTTTTTATGTTGTTTTTATCTTGTTAGATCTTTTACTTTGTTTTTGCTTTGTTACGTCTTTTACTTTGTCATCTCTTACTTTGTTTTTGTTTTGTTACGTCTTTACAGTTTTCCTCATGTTACATCTTTTGTTTTGTTATGTCGTTTTCATCTTGTAACATTGTTTTTGTCTCATTACATTTTTTTACATTTGTTTCACTTTTAACATTGCAACTAAAGTAACAAGCCTGTTTTGAAAATATAAGGAGTAGGAGGAGCAGATATTTATGTTCAAATGTAGGAGTAAAAATAAAAAGTTGTCAGAAAACTAAATATTCAAGCACAGATACCTGAAAACTCAAATTATCAGTTACTTATCAGTATTGTCCATGAGATGAAGGTAATTATCTTTATTTTTCCAGAGTGTTATTCCTACTTTTATGAAGTAAAACTTCAGTGTACTTCTTCCCTGGCTCACCTGTCTTGTTTCCTGTCTTGTCCCATCTTCTTTCCTCATGTCCCGTCCTCTCCTCACCTGTCCCATTGCCTTCCGCCATCTCAGGTGAGGTGGTGTTTGGTAGCCCGGCGCCAGTCTGCGCTGAGAACCGTCTGCGTTGGGACCTGACTCCGGAGCTGATCCAGCAGCTCTCCGATGAGCTCATCGCCAACACCAAGGCGGTGTACGACCGCGTCGGAGTGCTGGACCTCGAGAGCGTCACCTTCGACAACACGCTGAAGGCCCTCGCCGACGTGGAGGTTGAGTACACTGGTGAGATTTATCTTTTAATGTGACTGCTGTCAGAGTTTTTCAGAAGCACCCAGATGGATTTCTTTCCTTCCAGGCCACCGTACGTTTCCTTTCAAACTTTGATCAGACAGAAAATCCAGCACAGTCGATTCTTTTTAATTTTTCAAGTTAGGCCTGACGTATGTCTGTGTGCTCCACCTGCTTTCACATGTTTGTGACAGGATGAATTTTTCAACATTTTCTCACATTTTATCAACCAAACAACTGATCAATTAGTGGAAAAATTATTGCCAGATTGATCACCAGTTGAAAAATAGGTCCAAACATGTGAAAACAGGTGGAGCGCACGGACGTCCCACCTGTTTTCACATGTTTGGACCTAATTTTCAGCTGACGAGATTGTGACAGCAGGAATTATGTAATTTTAGCCTCCAGATCTTTCTTTGCGTGCGTTCAGTTGACTGATGTTGAACCTGAATGGAGCGAGTTGAAACACAGCGTGAACCTGACCACCGCAGCAGCAGGTCAGGTTGGTTGTCCATTGTGATCCAAGCAGTAAAACAGTGAGTCAGCAGAATCAGTGTGTGATGGTAAAGACCGATCAACTCAGCAGTTTGTAGAGAAAGAAGCTGAACCAGCTGCTGCTGCTGCTGTTGCTGCCGCTGCCACAATAGAGACGCACGCTTTGTGTGTGCGAGTGTGTGGAGGCCGCTGAAAACACCTGAAAACACCTGAAAACACCTGAAAACACCTCCAACACCTCTGCTGCTGCTGCTGCTGCTGCAGGTGGAAACTCTGAACACTCAGTTTATCAACAGTTTAAAATCTTTTCATCATTGTTGAGTGAGACTGTAAGAGGGAAATAAACTCAGAGCTGGATTATTATTATCATCATTATTAATCAATCAGAGAGAGAGATAAATTAGGAATTGATCCCAAAGCAGAGACCCTCATCGCCCCACGCCTCCCTTGAAAAAAGTCTTTTATTTTACGTTGTGAATTCTTCATTTTTAGATGTTTTTATTTAGAGACTTTTATTTTGAAATGTTTGAAAACTGCACTTGAATTGATTAATCAAGTTTTTTTTTTTAACCCAGCCCTACTAGATAGATAACTTTATTAATCCCCAGAGGGAAATTAAACTGTCATAGCACTCAAAGTACGTACAACAAAGACAAAATACACAAAATATAAACCACAAATAAACTGGATGCACAAGATGCAGTAGACACGAAAAATCAGTGAACTTTGGACACATTAAGAAAGTGGTGTGTAAGAGCAGAGTGATGCTGACAACTATGATAATAATAATCATAGTAGTATGGTTATGTATAATACAAAATAACGTAGAGTAATAGGTACCATAAATATATATTATGACATTAATATAATGATATGATAGCATAGTAATATAACAGTAATAATAATGTAAGACATATATATGTATATATATATGTATATATATATATATATAGTGTCATATATGTGTAATATAATGTCACATAAAATATATATTCAGATAATTTAATACAAGTTCAGGTTGTTTGGTCTATAAAATCAGTCCCTTCAGGACTTTTCAGGCTGTTTTAGGGATTTTTTGCAGTGAAATTGCAGAAGCAAGTGAAAATTGCAAAAAAAAAAAAGTGCACTCTCTTCCTTATCTCACCAAAAAACTTCAGATTTAAAAAATTCTAACAAAATTAGCTTCATTTGTAAATGAAGAAGGTCACCAGAGGAATATTCCACAAGGAAGCAAAATCTTTATCACAGTGAAAACAGCACAAAATTACTAAATATATAAGTGCACAGAGCGTTGATAAATGTCAATAACAATGAGAAATGTGTTCGTTTCAGAGTTGAACTTTAGGAAAGTTAGAATGATTGATGATTTGTGTAAAAGTTTCCTGTGATCGGGAAAAAAAAACCTCCCTGGTGGGAGTTCAAGACGACGTCCTCAAATGTCTTGTTTTGTCCACAACTCAAAGATATTCAGTTTATAGTCAGAGAGGAAAGAAACCAGAAATTATTCACATTTAAGAAGCTGAATGTAATATTTTTTGACAGCTGTATATAACTAATCCTGTATATGATCCATATAAATATAACTCTGTCATATGATCACTGTCTTTGTGACTCAGGTTAAAAAACTCCGTCCAGGATTTTAGGCTGCATCAGATACTGATATTGGTATTCAAACAGCAATATCTTCATTTGTAAGATGTTAATATGGATTATTCTATCATCTCTTTTATTTCCTGTTAATCATTTCTTCTATAAAACATCGGAGTAAAACAGTAAAACTTTCCTGAGTGAAGTTTTGAGGAAACGGCTCGATGAGATGATGTCATTCATCGTCATGAATAAACAAACCTGTGTGTTTGTAAAGAACCAAGAGAACCGAGATAACATGAGGAAGGTTTTTATTAAAGGTCCTGAGCTGCTGACAGGAGGCATTTCAAGGTTTAGACAGTTAGTGAAATATTTTACAGTTTGTGTCACTGTGGTCAGTTCAGACTGATTCTCTACTTTATAAAACCTTCACCTTCATTAAAGTTTCTCTGATAAACTGTACAAATATACTATTATACTATTTATACTATTTTCATGTTAAATGGACAAAATATTTTTAATTTCTGTACAGAATCTCCCCAGAGACTGTAGATAAAAAATGAGCTGATACCGTTTGCACATTTTCTTTTGTCATTTTATTATTGCCAAAAAATCAAAGGAGAAAAACGATGTGTAAAGATTTTTTAGGAACTCCATCAAACCCACTGTGACGTGGCTGTGGTGTCTCTCCTGTCTGACCCCGCCTCCCCTGTCTCAGTCCAGAGGAACATGCTGGACTTCCCGCAGCACGTGTCTCCCTGTAAGGAGGTGCGAGCGGCGAGCACCGAAGCCGACAAGCGTCTGTCTGAGTTCGACGTGGAGATGAGCATGAGGGAGGACGTCTACCAGAGGATCGTCGCTCTGGAGGTGAGCTGACTGCCGTCCAATCAGCACACAGATGAGTCAACCAAACTTAATGACGTTTAAAAAAAATGTAGTGGAACCTAATTTGTTGTCATTGAGGAATATATTTGTGAGTTAAATTGTTTTTGTTCAATCAAAAATCAAACTGATGCAGCTGCAAAATAAAAAGTCATAAACTGAATGTTTTTACAGCTGTTTTGTGTCTTTGAGTAGAAAACGAGAGACCAGTCTCAGCGCCTGTTATTTCCTTTCAACTCCAGGACTTGATGACATCTTGCTCAGTTTTGGTTCTTCTGGTTTCTGAAGGTTTTCTTTTTGTTTCTGTGTGCAGAAGAAAATCGATGCCGACAGCCTCACTGCAGAGTCGAGGCGTTACATGGAGCGACTGATCAAACTGGGGAAGAGAAACGGCCTCCACCTTCCCAAAGAGACGCAAGAGGTGACCCATTTTAACCTTTGTTCATCCAGACACATGAAGACCACTTCTCTAACCTCGAGATCACCACTGATCCAAATTACTCCTTATTCCTTAAAGGGATAGTTCACCCAAAAATAAAAATTATCTACTCGCCCTCATGCCGATTGAAGGTTGGGTTTATTTTTTTATTTCACAAAACTCTGCTGGAGTTTCACAGGAAAACAGGTGACCAGTTTTCAAACGTAAAAAACATTTTGTATCGTATAACATCTTATCTTAAAAATGGAAGCAAAAACAAAATGTTGGTTTATATTTTTGTTGAATCTTATCGTCGTCTTTCTGCTCCAACAGGAGATAAAAACCATCAAGAAGAAGCTGAGTAACCTGTGCATCGACTTCAACAAGAACCTGAACGAGGACACCACCAGTCTGTCCTTCAGCAGAGACGAGCTGGGTGAGTCTGTGGACCTTCAGACGGTCCCACCCTGTCTTCCTTTGTCTCTCTCTCTCTCTCTCTCTCTCTCTCGTCTGTGTCTGTGTCTCTGTGTGTGTGTGTGTGTGTGTCTGTCTGTGTCTCTGTGTGTGTGTGTGTGCCTGTCTGTGTCTCTGTGTGTGTGTGTGTCTGTCTGTGTCTGTGTGTGTGTGTTTGAAATCGTTAAGGTGTGTGTGTGTGTGTGTGTTTCAGGCGGTCTCCCTGAGGACTTCCTGAGCTCTCTGGAGCAGGACGGAGACAAGCTGAAGGTCACTCTGAAGTATCCTCATTACTTCCCCACCATGAAGAAGTGCTTCGTCCCAGAGACCCGCAGGAAGCTGGAGGAGGCCTTCAACTCCCGCTGCAAGGAGGTGAGACGGCGAAACTACGGCTCCCCATGAGGGACAGATAAAACAAAAGTCAGGATAATATGAGGGAAAAAAAGTGTTGTCTGTTATGATGAGCTTGTTTTAGCATTTTCTGAATGAATCATCAGTCAATTAATTGATCAGCTGATTGATTGATTCATTTGTTTTTCAGGCTGAAATGACAGAAACATTTTATGGGTCCAGCAGCTAAAATGTGCTGCTATAATCTCATTTTATATTCTATATAATATTTTGAGATTTTAGTCTGTTGGATGAAAACCAAAAGTAATTTTCTGATGTTTTATTGATCAAACAATCAGTTTATTGAGAAACTGATCCTCAGTTCTGATGCTAATGAAACACCAGTTAGTTGTAATCCAGCTGTTTGTTGTTTGTTCTTTCCTTCTTGAATTTATCACTTTTTGCTCCAGGATTTTTTTAATGTGTGTAATTTTATAGTTATAGTTTATTCTGTCATGTATATTTTGAGATAGTTTGTATTAAATCTTCTTTATTGTTTGTTTGTTTGTTCTTTCTTGCTGAGCAATAATGCTGTTTTTTTTAGAGGTGTGCTCCTTCTTCACTGCAGCTACTGTCATTTCTAATAGTTTTATATTGTCTGTTTTTATTGTGCCAATAAAACTAAACTAACTAAATGTCTGTCAGAAATAACAACACTGTACTCAGCCAGTTAATATGTGAGATCTGTGTAAATGGTGGCGTCATTAAAAAGAAGTTTGACGGGTAAAGAACCAGGAGCAGTGACCTGTAGTCCTTCATTAAAGTCCGTCTGTCGTGTTTCCAGGAGAACTCTGTGATCCTGAAGGAGCTGGTGAAGCTTCGGGCTCAGAAAAGTTCTCTGCTGGGCTTCAGCACCCACGCCGACTTCGTCCTGGAGATGAACATGGCCAAATCTGGAAAGAAGGTGGCCAGCTTCCTGGGTGAGTCCTGAGAATAAACTTTATTTAAAACCTCAGACAAATCAACTCTGAAGTCCCACCTGACGCTCAAGAATCGTTTCAGCTTTATGTCAAGGACCGAACAGACAGACTAATAAATATAGAAAAGAAAAATGGGGGAAAAGAGGTTAGTATTTAAGTTGTAGATGGTGTTTGGCAGAACATATGGAAGAACAAATATCAAGTGAAAAATATAAAAAGGTGCACAAAAGTCTGTACAGTCCACCAAATATACACAGAGACAAAATGGCAATAATAGATAATAAAACATTTGTGCTTTGTTTACCAAACAGTAATATACTGATATTATACATATATACTGTCACAGAATAGAAGTAGACATATAGAAAAGGAATATAAAATGTATATAGACGGTTTTCATCATGATAGACAGATTTTTATTTCAAACAGAACAGAAAACCTGTACAACAAGTTCACTGAAGAAATTCTCAACCCCCTCACCAAATACACACACACACACACACACACACACACACACACACACACACACACACACACACACACACACACACACGTACATGTGTGTATATGTATATGCATATATATAAAATATAAAACGATATGAATGATAATGATACTACAGTCCAAACACGCCCATGAAGTTTTGCAGCTGCGTGTACTTTGTTTGTTTTGCGTCTTTTCGATGTTGATCTGCATTTTTCTGTAGTCGTTCCTGTAATAATTGTTCTTAAGTTTTAATGAAGTAGCTGATGACAAAAAACTACATTTGATTCAAAGCAGCTGAAAGAACTTTGATTTGCAAGAGAATTTAATTTTATTTATAAGTATTCTAATCATCTCTGAGCTCCACCTGCTCTTTCATTTTGCAGGATTTCTTTCCTGTTTTCAGTTTCACAGCTGCACAAAATGCACAATTCTTTTGTGAATTTGCTGAACAATTAACCAAAATTTTCTCAAAATCTAAATATGGTCAACAACAATTTTCAAATCACAGGATGTGCAGTATTTGTTAAAAGAGAATTATGTGACAAAATCCCATTTCAAACAACATCATTCTCTAGATTTCAGAAAATATCTTTGTTTAGTTCAGATCCCTGAAAACATGACACTCCATACTCATTTTAATGTGTTTTTAAATGAAAATGAGAATAATAATGTAAAACTGATACTTTCCTTAACTCACATCACAATTACAAAATCAGTGTCTGTGTGTAACTGGAACGTGAGGATATAAGATCTTTCTGTGCTGTCTGATACTTTCATTTCTCTGAACAAAGTGTCAGATATTTGGCTTAAATACTGTCAGTCTAAGAGGAACTGAGGAAAAGAACTGGAAGGAAACGTGGAAAAACTGACATTTTACAAAACTCAAAATGACGACACAGTGTCAGTGTCTCATGTTGTAGATATTTAGCAAAATGCTGTTTTTATTTTCTGAAATAATGCAAAGTTGGACAGAAATGATCTGACGTGAACACTTGGTGTCATGTTTTCTGTAATTTAATCGGAGGTTTGAGTTCAGTGTTTCATTTCTCCTGTGAGGCGTCCAGGAGTGAAATGAAGAGAACAGAAAGATGAACTCTGTGTCTGATGTTTCTCTCTGTTGTGTCTCTCAGAGGAGCTGGCTCGTAAGCTGAAGCCTCTGGGCGATGAAGAGCGCGCAGTCATCCTCAAACTGAAGGAGAAGGAGTGTCAGAAGAGAAGTCTGCCTTTCAAAGGAGAGCTGTACGCCTGGGACACCCGCTACTTCATGACCCAGGTGAGGCTTCACACCTGAGATACACCTGCTGCTGCACACACTCACACAGCTCAGTAAAGTCCTGAATCTGCTCCTCTTCCTCCTCTTCCTCCTCTCAGGTGGAGGAGACTCAGTATGCGGTGGATCAGAACCTGCTGAAGGAGTATTTCCCAATGGAGGTGGTGACTCAGGGTCTGCTGGACATCTACCAGGAGCTCCTCGGTCTGTCCTTCGAGCTGGTGGACGGAGCTGCAGTCTGGCACCCGGACGTCACTCTGTACTGTGTAAAGGACCGCAGCAGTGGTCAGGTGGTCGGCCAGTTCTACCTGGACCTCTACCCCAGGTAACAGGCTGCAGAGAGCGCCACGTGTCCTCAGAGTGAAGGTGTGGTCGGGTCCTCAGTGTCTCCTTTCGTGTCCAACCTGTGCAGGGAGGGGAAGTACGGTCACGCCGCCTGTTTCGGCCTGCAGCCCGGATGTCTACTGCCCGACGGCACGCGGCAGATGTCGGTGGCCGCCATGGTGGCCAACTTCAGCAAGCCGACGGCCGACGCCCCGTCGCTCCTGCAGCACGACGAGGTGGAGACGTACTTCCACGAGTTTGGACACGTCATGCACCAACTCTGTGCCGAGGTCAGCTCATAAACTCTGATACATGCACACAGATTCTTTAACTGAGCCGGATTCACCTGCAACAGCAGATTTCTACTCAAGATAAACACAGAAGCAGCTTCTTATTTCCAGCTGACAAACATTCATTAAACTGTTTGTCTCTGGGAGGTTTTATCAGTTGTAGCTAATTAATGTTAGCTCTAAAAGCTCTGTGTTCAGTTGCACAAAACACCTTAAATTTGTCCCTAAACTTAAATATTTCCTTCAGCTAACGGCTTCACTTAGGAGCCTCTCAGGTGGTTCCCTTGTCAAAGTTTTCAGACTGAGGCTTTCATGGCACTCGTTGTCATAATACAGCTCATGTGTACTTCAGTTACCATGGTTTATTTATTTGACTTTTGAGAATCATGGCTGTAGCCGACTCTGTCGTATGGTTACTTCCCTCTTCAACTCTGACGAGCCAATCATTGGAAGAGAGCAGCCATAGGCCACGCCCCTCCTTTGGTTGAAAACAAGCACTGTAAAAGTGTCCAGCAGTGTCTGCAGATGTACGATCATTATCATATTTGTGCCATAAGTTAAACACCTGTACGATATATGATCAATAATTCCAAAAAGGCCAAACAATAATCACGAGCATCGCACTGATCAAGCAGCTGGTAGAGCAGTGACACTGTGGGGCTTTTATTTTGACGGGTAAGAACAGTAGCATTGATTGTGTGATGAGCTGCAGTGGATTCTGTTTAAAGGAAATCATAGTTGCTGATGACGGAGCCTCCCTGTAATAAGGTGCAGAGTTTTACCATGTGGTGTCGTATTCTGGCCTGTTCTCACGCCGTTTCTGTGTGATTTGTTGAAATAAGCTAATTTTAAAGTCAGAGTTCATATTTCCATGTTGCTGTAGTTTGGATCTGGCAGCACCTGTCAGTTTGTGTGTCAGTGTCAAACTCTCCATCACAGGTTAGTTCATGATGTCACTGAGTAAATGACAAGTGAGACGATTGTGTCTGAATTTGTATTAACCGCCAATCAAATAAGAGTGGTTGCTTTCACCCAAAAAGGGGTGGGGCATGACACGGGGCAAAGTACCTGGGTGGGTTGCTCTCATCCATCACTGGTTGATGTAAAACACATCCTGACTGGAACCCCACCACACACACACAGAGTAAAAACCTCTGGTAGACAGTGAGACAGAGGTTTACCGGGTGATGAGAGGTTTAATCAGCACTGTGGGAACTTGTTTGTCGAGGACTCGGGTGGAGACGGAGCGCAGTGAGTCATCGTCTGAAAATAAACTGCAGCACAGTATGTAAATAAGAGCTGCACCCTGCCTGTGTCTACAAGACATGAAGAGGTCTGACAGACTCCATATGGTCTGTAGATCTCAGTGTCCCGTCTCCTCTTGATTTTATAGTCAGATACTTTGATATTTACATTTATCTGATGAAGTCAGCAGGTCAGATCATCTTTTAACCAAACAAAGATTAAAACCAGCCTTTCACCTCCACAGTCTGTCTACAGAGTCAGGATTCACAGTCTTTCCTTCGTCCTGCTGAGGACTCACGTCTGCCTCCACTTGGGTCTCAGTTTTTCTGTTTGGCAGCTCATAAAAACTTTATTTAAAAACATTTAAAAATCTGATTTCTTCATCCTGTCAGTACTTCATCTCACCACACTGCAGCTTTTAAACAGTTTTCTGCTGTTGAAGTCCAGTCCTCGCACTGTACTTCTCTTGTGTTTTTGGTTTCAGAGCAGAGCTGAACAATTCATTGACATTTTATCGAAATCACATTATGGCCTACAGCAAATTTCAAATTACATGAGGCGCAGTATGTGTTAGATACAAAACAGCTAGCATTTTAAATTAAATATCACGCTGCAGAAACATCCTGTCCTACACATCATATTTTTATATTTAATAAAACTTCTTCATTTGGTACAAAAAAGTCTTAGAGAGTCAAAATAATCCAAGTAGATGCAGATATAAGAGGCTTCTGTGATACTGACACAGTTAGAGCATCTATAATCAGTATCAGAGGACATGTTGTCCTGTCTGTGCTGATACGAACATAAGGCAGATAAAATACAACTATAAAATATCCTGCTTCAAAATATCATATTAAAAATCAGTCTAGTGTTTCATTAGGAGAGATATAATCACCACTCATCTCAAACTCATCACTTTGACTTTCAATATTCATATTTTCATATGAAATAAATAACACTGCATGAAAATAAGTGACTAACAATTAAGACAAATCTCTCATATTATTTCTATATTTTGTATAGTCTGAATTTAAGACCTGAAAATGTCTTAAATAAGATTATTTCTCTGACAGCAGGTCTTAAAGAGTGATTGAATTATAAAGTGATTAAAGTTTCATTAACCTCAATTTTGCTTTTAAATGTTTTCAGGAAGAAATCAGAATGAATCACTGTGAAACAACAACAAGAGAAAACCAGCATGGAAACAAGAAGCACTAACGCAAAACTGTACAACTTGTACTTTTTTGTCAGTGTGACACAGGTCTTAATTTGGATCATAAAGAACAGATCATAAATGTAAGTTGTTAAACCCTGCAGCTTCTCGTTCTCTGCTTCAACATGTGCAGAAATACAAACTCTGACTCACCTGCTGGGATTCTTTATTATATAACCTCAGCTGTGCAATTAAAATGTCAGACAGACAGTTGAGACAAATAAAAAGACCAGACTTTGAGGTTGAGTCGCTGTTCAACAGGTTTTATTCAAATAAACAGGCGACAGTGTTTAGATAATTTAAATAAATGTCCCTTTAAACAGTCAAACTGATGGAGCGGGACAGTTGTCCTCAGGAGAATGTGTGTCCAGCTGCTTCTGATGTCCCTGTGTTTACAGGCGGACTACGCCATGTTCAGCGGGACTCACGTGGAGCGGGACTTTGTGGAGGCTCCGTCTCAGATGCTGGAGAACTGGGTGTGGGAGCGGGAGCCTCTGCTCAGGATGTCCCGACACTACAAGACTGGCAACCCCATCCCCGACGAGCTGCTCGACAAGCTCATCAAGTCCCGCCTCGCCAACACCGGTCGGTACTCAACAGGAAGTCGTGCCTCTTTTTTTTTTTTTTTTTTTCTTGTTTAGCTGTTGCCTTGGTAACGGTGACTCTCTGTTTAGGTCTGTTTAACCTAAGGCAGATCGTTCTGGCTAAAGTGGATCAAGCTCTGCACACCAGGACGGGAGTCGACCCGGCGGAGGAGTACGGACGCCTCAGTCAGGAGGTGCTGGGGATCCCCGCGTCACCAGGTCACTTCTTAATTTATTATTTATTCAAATATTTACAAAAGTATACAGTGAAGAAAACAGAAGCACAGCAGCTTCCTGTCACATGACCTCTGCTCTGTTAAACTGATAAATATACATTTAAATCAGAGGAATTATTGATCTTTAAGTGGCAGTTCTGATCTGAACTTCACTCAGACCTGAGAGAGAGAGAGAGAGAGAGAGACCTCATCAGACAGAAAGGGTTCCACCTGGTGGAACAAAAGAGAACCACAGTGAAACCACAGCCTGTTAGAACACTGCTCTGTTCTGCTGAAGCAATGATGGAAAGAGAATAGATCTGCAACAGTTGATCAATTATTAATTGATTTTTAAATTCATCTTCAACTGTTTTTTTTATAATCTATGAATTGATTTGAGTACTGAAAGAAAAAAAAAGTCCAGATTCTCTGATTTCAGCTTCTTAAATGTGAATATTTTCTGGTTTCTTTACTCCTCTCTGACAGTAAACTGATGATCTTTAGTTTTGGACAAAACAAACCTTTGTTTCGGGAAAACGCTGATCAACATTTCTCATTATTTTCTGACATTTTGTAGACGAAACAACTAATCAATTAATCAACAAAATAATCAACGTATTAATCGACTGTGAAAATAATCGTTCGCACTAAAACAGACATCCTGTAAGTCAATATGAGAAACTTTCTCAAAATAATGAGCTAGTATATTGAAATAAATAAAGAATCTTCTTTAAATAGTTTTTTCATTGTTTTGAGTTTCTGTAAAAGTTCAGTGACTCAGAATCAGAGGAAATGAGCCTCCATGTGTTCAGTGAAGATTTCATCTGAAACATGTTGATAAAACATTTGTAAGGATAATATAAGGTCATAAATGTACTGGACACAGACGTCTGTCTGACCTTTGACCTCCTCTCTCTCTCTGTCCACAGGGACCAACATGCCGGCGACCTTCGGCCACCTGGCGGGCGGTTATGACGCTCAGTACTACGGTTACCTGTGGAGCGAGGTGTTCTCCATGGACATGTTCTTCGCACGCTTCAAACAGGAGGGAATCATGAACCCCAAGGTCAGAACACAGAACATGGAACACGGAACACGAGGAGGGGTGTGTGATGGGTGGCAAAATTTAGCGACTGATTTTCTTAAATGTCCTTCTGTACAACAAAGATAAAAAGTGATGAGACATGGTTTTTAATCGTTTTTCTTTTGGACCAAAGACAATCAGAGCTCACAAACATTTTAATAAAATCATCTGACTGTCAGCTGAAGAACATCTGAAGAGTTAAAGAACACTGACTTCCTGTGTGTCAGAGAGATTAAAACACACTGTTGGTTTATAAATGTAATTATTAAATGATAAATATCAGATGTGCTGCTCTGTTTAGAGCAGGGTTTCTACAAAGTCTTCAAAGTTTGGAAAATGCTGAAATCCCTGAATTTTAATGTTTTCAAGTTTCAGAACATGCTTGAATTTTAATATACTTCTTGAAAAATGCTTCAACATTTTTTTATTTTATCTTAATTTAACCAGGCAGGTCATTAAAGAACAACTTCTGATTTAAAAAGGCTGTTTTTTAAGTTCCACCTGGAGTCTCAGTTAAGATGTGATGATAAACGGTTCCAGAGTTTTGAAAAGCGCTTTAATTTTCCTCTGTACGAACGGCGTATGAAGGGTCCAGACCTCTCAGCTGGTCTGGGTTCAGGTCTGCAGACTGTCCTCAGAGATCAAACTGAACCTGCTGAATGATGAAGCAGTGTTCAAGGTAAGGTTCCAGTCCAGCTCACAGTGAGCTCCTTCAGCCGAGGAGTTCAGTCCTCATCTGTTATTGTCTCTGATTCTTTACCTGTTCTGAGCTGATTATTCCATTCATCTGTCAACAAATGCCTCGATTATTACAGATTATTTTTAATTACTCAGTTAATATACTGTATAAACCGTTTATTAACTCACAAGATTTAAAGTCATTATGTTGAGATGGGAATTATGTTGGGAAAGTGTTAGCCTAGCTTAGCACAAAGGCTGGAAGCAAACACCGAGAGAGTGTTAGTTTAGCTTAATATAAACAGGGAAAGCAGGGGGAAAGAGTTAGCCTAGCTTAGCACAAAGACTGGAAACAGAGGGAACGTGTTAGCTTAGCTACCAAAGCTAACAAAGGCTGGCAATCACAGAGAGAGTGTTAGCTTAGCTTAGTATAAACAGGGGAAGCAGGGGGAAAGAGTTAGCCTAGCTTAGCACAAAGACTGGAAACAGAGCGAACGTGTTAGCTTAGCTACCAAAGCTAACAAAGGCTGGCAATCACAGAGAGAGTGTTAGCTTAGCTTACTATAAACAGGGGAAGCAGGGGGAAAGAGTTAGCCTAGCTTAGCACAAAGACTGGAAGCTACGAGAAGGGTTAGCCTACAGAATCAGGACAGAGACACTGATTTCAGGACCTCTGTGTAAATTTTGACTGACTGTGACTTGCTGTCTCCTGATTGGTCCTCCAGGTGGGTCTGGACTACAGGAAGTTCATCCTGCGGCCCGGCGGCTCCGAGGACGCCTCCGAGATGTTGAGGAAGTTCCTCGGGCGGGAGCCCAAACAGGAAGCGTTCCTTCTGAGCAAAGGACTAACGGTGGAGCAGGACGCCAGCACGCCATGTCCCTGCTGACCAATCACAGCAGCAGGCTCCGCCCCCCAGCAACGACACACACCTTTCATAGAGAACAACGGACTAAAGTTTTCTAGAAAAAAACTGTAAAATGATGCAACATGGAAAAAAACGATCAGTAAATAAAATGATTTGAGGCGACGTCCTGATGTGTGTCTGAGTAACTGATGATGAAAACATGAGAGGACGGAAGAGGACGTCCTCAGTGTCCAAACCTGATGTGGACTAGATCATTTCAAAATAAAACACATGGACAGGTTCTTTTCAAAATAAAACGAGCCTGACACAGACCACTTCTTTTCAAAATAAACCAAATCGTCCAGTTCTTTTCAAAATAAAATGGGCCTGACACAGACTGATTCTTTTCAAAATAAAACAAACACCTGAAAGGGACCAATTCTTTTCAAAATAAAACACAAACCTGACACAGACCACTTCTTTTTAAAATAAACCAAATGGTCCAGTTCCTTTCAAAATAAAACAAACACCCGAAAGGGACTGATTCTTTTCAAAATAAAACACAAACCTAACACAGATTGCCCTCAAAATAAATTAAAATTGTACTTAACAACAGTACCTGAGTAAAGTTACTTACTTTCCATCACTGGGCTCTGCAGCCACATACACACTGACAGGTTTGTACCCCCAGCTGTTAACATCTGCTGCTTCGCACCTGTTATAATCCATATAAGGATTTCCTGGCCCCAGTAATGTGAGGTAGAAGAGACGGGTGAAGCAGCAGACAGGCTTCAGGTGGGAGTTTGAGGTGTGAACAGGTACAGAGGTGTCGTCTGTCTCCCAGCTGATGTAACGTCCTCAGAGAGCTGCAGGTCCACAGCTTTAAATAAAAAAACAGCCTGAAGGTAAAACTGCAGAACAAACAGATTCATCAAAAACAACAACGACTCATCTGTTACTTCCTTTAACCCTCTATGGTACACATTATGATGCCAGTGAGGGAAAAAATGTTTGGAGTGTTTTTATGTCTCAAAATAGACTAAATAAACATAATCTGAAGAAATTTTATTTTTATTTTTATTTTTGGAAGTTTTTGGGGTTCGTTGCCTGTAGGCAACATTGTACCATAATGGTGCATAAGTGAAAAAGAACGTTCCTTTTCCAATTTAAACATTGTTTGTTTTATAAAAATATGCAAAAATATTCAATAACATCAAGAAGTCACAATTCATTTTAAATTTTAAATTAAAAAGAATTATAAAAAGAATTTAAATATATATGTATGTATGTATGTATGTATGTATGTATGTATGGTCATATATATGTATGTATGTATGTATGTATGGTCATATGTATGGCCATATGTATGTATGTATACTCATATGTATGTATGTATGCATGGTCATATGTATGGCCATATGTATGTATGTATGTATGTATACTCATATGTATGTATGGTCATATGTATGTATGTATGGTCATAAGTATGTATGTATGCATGTTCATATGTATGTATGTATGCATGGTCATATGTATGTATGGTCATATGTATGTATGTATGGTCATATGTATGTATATATGGTCATAAGTATATATGTATGTATTTATACTCATATGTATGTATGTATGCATGGTCATATGTATGTATGTATGTATGTATGTATGTATGTATGTATGTATGTATGTTCATATGTATGTATGCATGGTCATATGTATGGCCATATGTATGTATGTATGTATGTATGGTTGCATGGTCACATGTATGTATGTATGTATGTATGTATGTATGCTCATATGTATGTATGCTCATATATATGTATGTATGTATGCTCATATGTATGTATGCTCATATGTATGTATGTATGCATGGTCATATGTATGGCCATATGTATGTATGTATGTATGGTCATATGTATGTATGTTTGTATGCATGGTCATATGTATGTATGTATGTATCGTCACATGTATGTATGTATGTATGCATGGTCATAAGTATGTATGTATGCTCATATGTATGTATGTATGTATGCATGGCCATATGTATGTATGTATATATGTATGTATGTGTGTATGTATGTATGGTCATATGAATGTATGCATGGTCATATGTATGTATATATGTATGTATGCTCATATGTATGTATGTATATATGTATGTATGTCTGCTCATATGTATGTATGCATGCATGTTCACATGTATGTATGTATGTATGTATGTATGTATGTATGTATGGTCATATCCCTCTATGGTACACATTATGATGCCAGTGAGGGAAATGTGTTTTTATGTCTCAAAATAGACTAAATAAACATAATCTGAAGAAATTTTATTTTTATTTTTATTTTTATTTTTGGAAGTTTTTGCGGTTTGTTGCCTGTAGGCAACATTGTACCATAATGGTGCATAAGTGAAAAAGAACGTTCCTTTTCCAATTTGAACATTGTTTATTTCATAAACATATGCAAAAATATTCAATAACATCAAGAAGTCACAATTCATTTTAAATTTCAAATTAAAAAGAATTATCAAAAGAATTTATATATACATGTATGTATGTATGTATGTATGGTCATATATATGTATGTATGTATGTATGGTCATATGTATGTATGTATGTATGTATGCTCATATGTATGTATGTATGCTCATATGTATGTATGCATGGTCATATGTATGTATGTATGCCCATATGTATGTATGGTCGTATGTATGTATGTATGTATGTATGGTCATAAGTATGTATGTATGCATGTTCATATGTATGTATGTATGCATGGTCATATGTATGTATGGTCATATGTATGTATGTATGTATGTATGGTCATATGTATGTATATATGGTCATAAGTATATATGTATGTATTTATACTCATATGTATGTCTATATGCATGGTCATATGTATGTATGTATGTATGTATGGTCATATGTATGTATGGTCATGTATGTATGTATGTATGTATGTATGTATGTATGTTCATATGTATGTATGCATGGTCATATGTATGGCCGTATGTATGTATGTATGTATGTATGTATGTATGTATGTATGGTTGCATGGTCACATGTATGTATGTATGTATGTATGCTCATATGTATGTATGTATGTATGTATGTATGCTCATATGTATGTATGCTCATATGTATGTATGTATGCATGGTCATATGTATGGCCATATGTATGTATGTATGTATTCTCATATGTATGTATGTATGTATGTATGGTCATATGTATGTATTGTCATGTATGTATGTATGTATGTATGTATGTATGTATGTTCATATGTATGTATGCATGGTCATATGTATGGCCGTATGTATGTATGTATGTATGTATGTATGTATGTATGGTTGCATGGTCACATGTATGTATGTATGTATGTATATATATGCTCATATATATGTATGTATGTATGCTCATATGTATGTATGCTCATATGTATGTATGTATGTATGTATGTATGCTCATATGTATGTATGCTCATATGTATGTATGTATGCATGGTCATATGTATGGCCATATGTATGTATGTATGTATTCTCATATGTATGTATGTATGTATGTATACATGGCCATATGTATGTATGTATGCTCATATGTATGTATGTGTGTATGTATGGTCATATGTATGTATGTATGTATGTATGTATGTATGTATGTATGCTCATATGTATGTATGCATGGTCATATGTATGTATGCATGGTCATATGTATGTATGTATGTATGTATGTATGGTCATATGTATGTATGGTCATGTATGTATGTATGTATGTATGTATGTATGTATATATGTTCATATGTATGTATGCATGGTCATATATATGTATGTATGTATGTATGTATGTATGTATGTATGTATGTATGTATGGTTGCATGGTCACATGTATGTATGTATGTATGTATGTATGTATGTATGCTCATATATATGTATGTATGTATGCTCATATGTATGTATGCTCATATGTATGTATGTATGCTCATATGTATGTATGTATGTATGTATGTATGTATGGTCATATGTATGTATGGTCATATGTATGTATGCATGGTCGTATGTATGTATGTATGCTCATATGTATGTATGTATGCATGGTCATATGTATGGCCATATGTATGTATGTATGTATTCTCATATGTATGTATGTATGTATACATGGCCATATGTATGTATGTATGGTCACATGTATGTATGTATGTATGTATGCATGGTCATATGTATGTATGTATGCTCATATGTATGTATGTATGTATGCATGGCCATATGTATGTATGTATATATGTATGTATGTGTGTATGTATGTATGGTCATATGAATGTATGCATGGTCATATGTATGTATGCTCGTATGTATGTATGTATGTATGTATGCTCATATGTATGTATGCATGCATGGTCACATGTATGTATGTATGTATGTATGTATGGTCATATCCCTCTATGGTACACATTATGATGCCAGTGAGGGAAATGTGTTTTTATGTCTCAAAATAGACTAAATAAACATAATCTGAAGAAATTTTATTTTTATTTTTATTTTTGGAAGTTTTTGGGGTTCGTTGCCTGTAGGCAACATTGTGCCATAATGGTGCATAAGTGAAAAAGAACGTTCCTTTTCCAATTTAAACATTGTTTGTTTTATAAAAATATGCAAAAATATTCAATAACATCAAGAAGTCACAATTCATTTTAAATTTCAAATTAAAAAGAATTATAAAAAGAATATAAATATATATATATATATGTATGTATGTATGTATGTATGTATGGTCATATATATGTATGTATGTATGTATGGTCATATGTATGTATGTATGTATGTATGTATGTATGCTCATATGTATGTATGTATGCTCATATGTATGTATGCATGGTCATATGTATGTATGTATTCTCATATGTATGTATGTATGTATGGTCATATGTATGCATGTATGGTCATAAGTATGTATGGTCATAAGTATGTATGTATGTATGCATGGTCATATGTATATATGGTCATATGTATGTATGTATGTATGGTCATATGTATGTATGTTTGTATGCATGGTCATATGTTTGGCCATATGTATGAATGTATGCTCATATGTATGTACGTATGTATGTATGTATGCTCATATGTATGTATGCTCATATGTATGTATGTATGTATGCTCATATGTATGTATGTATGTATGTATGTATGTATGTATGGTCACATGTATCTATGTATGCATGGTCATATGTATGTATGTATGTATGCATGTATGCTCATATGTATGTATGTATGCATGGTCATATGTATGACCATATGTATGTATGTATGTGTGTATGTATGTATGGTCATATGAATGTATGCATGGTCATATGTATGTATGTATGTATGTATGTATGTATGGTCATATGTATGCATGTATGGTCATAAGTATGTATGTATGTATGTATGGTCATATGTATGTATGTATGTATGTATGTATATATGTATGTATATGCACATATGTATGTATGTATGTATGTATGTATGTATGTACGGTCATATGTATGTATGTATGTATGTATGTATGTATGTATGTATGGTCATATCCCTCTATGGTACACATTATGATGCCAGTGAGGGAAATGTGTTTTTATGTCTCAAAATAGACTAAATAAACACAATCTGAAGAAATTTTATTTTTATTTTTATTTTTGGAAGTTTTTGGGGTTCGTTGCCTGTAGGCAACATTGTACCATAATGGTGCATAAGTGAAAAAGAATGTTCCTTTTCTAAGTTGAACATTGTTTATTTCATAAACATATGCAAAAATATTCAATAACATCAAGAAGTCACAATTCATTTTAAATTTTAAATTAAAAAGATTTATAAAAAGAATTTATATATATATGTATGTATGTATGTATGTATGGTCATATATATGTATGTATGAATGTATGTATGTATGTATGTATGGTCGTATGTATGTATGTATGGTCACATGTATGTATGTATGTATGTATGTATGTATGCATGGACATATGTATGACCATATGTATGTATGTGTGTGTGTGTATGTATGTATGGTCATATGAATGTATGCATGGTCACATATATGTATGTATGGTCATATGTATGTATGTATTCTCATATGTATGTATGTATGTATGTATGGTCATATATATGTATGTATGTATGTATGGTCATATGTATGTATGTATGTATGCTCATATGTATGTATGTATGCTCATATGTATGTATGCATGGTCATATGTATGTATGTATTCTCATATGTATGTATGTATGTATGTATGGTCATATGTATGTATGTATATATGCTAATATGTATGTATGCTCATATGTATGTATGTATGCATGGTCATATGTATGTATGTATTTATGCATGTATGCTCATATGTATGTATTTATGTATGGTCATATGTATGCATGTATGGTCATAAGTATGTATGGTCATAAGTATGTATGTATGTATGCATGGTCATATGTATATATGGTCATATGTATGTATGTATGTATGGTCATATGTATGTATGTTTGTATGCATGGTCATATGTTTGGCCATATGTATGAATGTATGCTCATATGTATGTACGTATGTATGTATGTATGCTCATATGTATGTATACTCATATGTATGTATGTATGTATGCTCATATGTATGTATGTATGTATGTATGTATGGTCACATGTATCTATGTATGCATGGTCATATGTATGTATGTATGTATGTATGCATGTATGCTCATATGTATGTATGTATGCATGGTCATATGTATGACCATATGTATGTATGTATGTGTGTATGTATGTATGGTCATATGAATGTATGCATGGTCATATATATGTATGTATGTATGTATGTATGTATGTATGTATGTATGTATGGTCATATGTATGCATGTATGGTCATAAGTATGTATGTATGTATGTATGTATGTATGAATGTATGTATGTATGTATGGTCATATGTATGTATATATGTATGTATATGCTCATATGTATGTATGTATGTATGTATGTATGTATGTATGTATGTACGGTCATATGTATGTATGTATGTATGTATGTATGTATGTATGTATGGTCATATCCCTCTATGGTACACATTATGATGCCAGTGAGGGAAATGTGTTTTTATGTCTCAAAATAGACTAAATAAACACAATCTGAAGAAATTTTATTTTTATTTTTATTTTTGGAAGTTTTTGGGGTTCGTTGCCTGTAGGCAACATTGTACCATAATGGTGCATAAGTGAAAAAGAATGTTCCTTTTCTAATTTGAACATTGTTTATTTCATAAACATATGCAAAAATATTCAATAACATCAAGAAGTCACTATTCATTTTAAATTTTAAATTAAAAATAATTATAAAAAGAATTTATATATATATATGTATGTATGTATGTATTTATGGTCATATATATGTATGTATGAATGTATGTTTGTATGTATGTATGTATGTATGTATGTATGGTCGTATGTATGTATGTATGGTCATATGTATGTATGTATGTATGTATGTATGTATGTATGCATGGACATATGTATGACCATATGTATGTATGTGTGTGTGTATGTATGTATGGTCATATGAATGTATGCATGGTCATATGTATGTATGGTCATATGTATGTATGTATGTATGTATGTATGTATGTATGGTCATATGTATACATGTATGTATGTATGTATGTATGTATGTATGTATGGTCATATGTATACATGTATGTATGTATGTATGTATGTATGTATGTATGGTCATATGTATGTATGTATGTATGGTCATATGTATGTATGTATGTATGTATGTATGTATGGTCATATGTATGTATGTATGGTCATATGTATGTATGCATGGTCATATGTATGTATGCATGGTCGTATGTATGTATGTATTCTCATATGTATGTATGTATGTATGTATGTATGTATGTATGGTCATATGTATGTATGTATATATGCTCATATGTATGTATGCTCATATGTATGTATGTATGTATGTATGGTCACATGTATGTATGTATGTATGCATGGTCATATGTATGTATGTATGTATGTATGTATGCATGTATGCTCATATGTATGTATGTATGTATGCATGGTCATATGTATGACCATATGTATGTATGTATGTGTATATGTATGTATGGTCATATGAATGTATGCATGGTCATATGTATGTGTGGTCATATGTATGCATGTATGATTATAATTATGTATGTATGTATGTATGTATGTATGTATGGTCATATGTATGTATGTATGCATGGTCATATATATATATATGGTCATATGTATGCATGTATGTATGTATGTATGTATGTATGTATGTATGTATGGTCATATGTTTGGCCATATGTATGAATGTATGCTCATATGTATGTATGCTCATTTCAATCAGGAGAGACTAAGAGTAAAAGAGAAATGGTTTATTGGCACATGCATGATATATGAAACATGAACAGTCTTTGGCGGTTAGACCCCAATGAGGTGAAACAATATGTATATATAAATGGGGGTGATGAAGCTGTAGTGAAGAGAACCCCCCCGGGGTCTAGACACTGGTGGTGGTGGTGGTGGTGATGAGGTGCAAAGCAGAGACTGGTGAGGTGAAGTGGCTCTGGACTCCTGCTGCCTGGACCTGAAGGCTGGAGGAGAGGGCGTCAGGGAGGATCGAGGTGAACATCTTCTGCTACCTGGGTCCAGTGACTGGAGGAGAGAGGGGTGGAGGAGGGTCGCGCGATTGACTGAATGACAACTGATGGAGCAAAGACAGAGGCAATTTAAAGATTTGGCAGCAGCAAATTGACTGGCTATCGCGACCGTGGCAAAATCTGAATGGATGATAAAGACGAAGGTGAACGCCCACAAACAGCTGATTAGAGGGAATAGGAGGAGAGAGGCGGAGTAAAGGAAAGTTGTGAATGAAGGCAGCGTAATAGAAGGTCTTCCTGATTGAACTTACGCTGAGCTACATATGTATGTATGTACGCTCATATGTATGTATGGTCATATGTATGTATGTATGTATGGTCATATGTATGTATGTATGTATTTATGCTCATATGTATGTATGTATGTATGTATGCTCATATGTATGTATGTATGTATGCATGTATGGTCATATGTATGTATGTATGTATGCTCATATGTATGTATGTATGTGTATGTATGTATGTACGGTCATATGTATGTATGTATGTATGTATGTATGGTCATATGTATACATGTATGTATGTATGTATGTATGTATGGTCATATGTATGTATGTATGTATGTGTATGTATGTATGTACGGTCATATGTATGTATGTATGTATGTATGGTCATATCCCTCTATGGTACACATTATGATGCCAGTGAGGGAAATGTGTTTTTATGTCTCAAAATAGACTAAATAAACATAATCTGAAGAAATTTTATTTTTATTTTTATTTTTGGAAGTTTTTGGGGTTCGTTGCCTGTAAGGCAAGGCAAGGCAATTTTATTTATATAGCACCATTCATACACAAGGCAATTCAAGGTGCTTTACAGAACTTGAAAATGCATTAAATTAGAAACAATAAAAGAACATTAAAATTGCATTTGAGATAATTAAAAACAAAAGCCAAAAGCAGGACAATAAATAGTTTAAAACATTACAGAAATGCATATAAAGAGGTAGGCAACATTGTACCATAATGGTGCATAAGTGAAAAAGAATGTTCCCTTTCCAATTTTAACATTGTTTATTTCATAAACATATGCAAAAATATTCAATAAAATCAAGAAGTCACAATTCATTTTAAATTTTAAATTAAAAATAATTATAAAAAGAATTTATATATATATGTATGTATGTATGTATGTATGTATATATGGTCATATACATGTATGTATGTATGTATGTATGTATGTATGTATGTATGTATGGTCATATGTATATATGTATGTATGTATGTATGTATGTATGTATGTATGGTCATATGTATGGTCATATGTATGTATGTTTGTATGCATGGTCATATGTTTGGCCATATGTATGTATGCTCATATATATGTATGCTCATATGTATGTATGTATGTATGCTCATATGTATGTATGTATTTATGCTCATATGTATGTATGTATGTATGCTCATATGTATGTATGTATGTATGCTCATATGTATGTATGTATGTATGTGTATGTATGTATGTACGGTCATATGTATGTATGTATGTATGTATGTATGGTCATATCCCTCTATGGTACACATTATAATGCCAACGAGGGAAATGTGTTTTTATGTCTCAAAATAGACTAAATAAACATAATCTGAAGAATTTTTAGTTTTATTTTTGGAAGTTTTTGGGGTTCGTTGCCTGTAGGCAACATTGTACCATAATGGTGCATAAGTGAAAAAGAACGTTCCTTTTCCAATTTGAACATTGTTTATTTCATAAATATATGCAAGAATATTCAATAACATCAAGAAGTCACAATTCATTGTAAATTTTAAATTAAAAAGAATTATAAAAAGAATTTATATATATATGTATGTATGTATGTATGGTCATATATATGTATGTATGTATGTATGTATGGTCATATGTATGTATGTATGCTCATATGTATGTATGCATGGTCATATGTATGTATGTATGCTCATATGTATGTATGTATTCTCATATGTATGTATGTATGTATGGTCATATGTATGTATATATGCTCATATGTATATGCTCATATGTATGTATGCATGTATGTATGGTCACATGTATGTATGTATGCATGGTTATATGTATGTATGTATGTATGCATGGTCATATGTATGACCATATGTATGTATGTGTGTATGTATGTATGGTCATATGTATGTATGGTCATATGTATGTATGTATGTATGTATGTATATATGTATGTATGTATGGTCATATGTATGCATGTATGGTCATAAGTATGTATGTATGTATGTATGTATGTATGTATGGTCATATGTATGTATGTATGTATGGTCATATGTATGTATGTATGTATGTATGGTCATATGTATGTATGGTCATATATATATGTATGTATGTATGCATGTATGGTCATAAGTATGTATGTATGTATGTATGGTCATATGTATGTATGTTTGTATGCATGGTCATATGTTTGGCCATATGTATGAATGTATGCTCATATGTATGTATGCTCATATGTATGTATGCTCATATATATGTATGCTCATATGTATGTATGTATGTATGCTCATATGTATGTATGTATGTATTTATGCTCATATGTATGTATGTATGTATGCTCATATGTATGTATGTATGTATGTATGTATGTATGCATGTATGGTCATATGTATATATGTATGTATGCTCGTATGTATGTATGTATGTATGTGTATGCATGTATGTACGGTCATATGTATGTATGTATGTATGTATGTATGTATGTATGTATGAACGGTCATATCCCTCTATGGTACACATTATGATGCCAGTGAGGGAAAAGTGTTTTTATGTCTCAAAATAGACTAAATAAACATAATCTGAAGAAATTTTATTTTTATTTTTATTTTTATTTTTGGAAGTTTTTGGGGTTCGTTGCCTGTAGGCAACATTGTGCCATAATGGTGCATAAGTGAAAAAGAACGTTCCTTTTCCAATTTGAACATTGTTTATTTCATAAACATATGCAAAAATATTCAATAACATCAAGAAGTCACAATTCATTTTAAATTTTAAATTAAAAAGAATTATAAAAAGAATTTATATATATATATATATATATGTATGTATGTATGTATGGTCATATATATGTATGTATGTATGTATGTATGTATGGTCATATGTATGTATGTATGGTCATATGTATGTATGCATGGTCATATGTATGTATGTATTCTCATATGTATGTATGTATGTATGTATGTATGTATGGTCATATGTATGTATGCTCATATGTATGTATGCATGTATGTATGGTCACATGTATGTATGTATGTATGCATGGTTATATGTATGTATGTATGTATGTATGCATGGTCATATGTATGACCATATGTATGTATGTATGTGTGTATGTATGTATGGTCATGTGTATGTATGGTCATATGTATGTATGTATGTATGTATGTATGTATGGTCATATGTATGCATGTATGGTCATAAGTATGTATGTATGTATGTATGTATGTATGTATGTATGGTCATATGTATGTATGTTTGTATGCATGGTCATATGTTTGGCCATATGTATGAATGTATGCTCATATGTATGTATGCTCATATGTTTGTATGCTCATATATATGTATGCTCATATGTATGTATGTATGTATGCTCATATGTATGTATGTATTTATGCTCATATGTATGTATGTATGTATGCTCATATGTATGTATGTATGTATGTATGTATGTATGTATGTTTGCATGTATGGTCATATGTATGTATGTATGTATGCGTATGTATGTATGTACGGTCATATGTATGTATGTATGTATGTATGTATGTATGTATGGTCATATCCCTCTATGGTACACATTATGATGCCAGTGAGGGAAAAGTGTTTTTATGTCTCAAAATAGACTAAATAAACATAATCTGAAGAAATTTTATTTTTATTTTTATTTTTATTTTTGGAAGTTTTTGGGGTTCGTTGCCTGTAGGCAACATTGTACCATAATGGTGCATAAGTGAAAAAGAACGTTCCTTTTCCAATTTGAACATTGTTTATTTCATAAACATATGCAAAAATATTCAATAACATCAAGAAGTCACAATTCATTTTAAATTTTAAATTAAAAATAATTATATAAAGAATTTATATATACATGTATGTATGTATGTATGTATGTATGTATGGTCATATGTATGCTCATATGTATGCTCATATGTATGTATGCATGGTCATATGTTTGTATGTATGGTCATATGTATGTATGCATGGTCATATGTATGTATGTATGTACTTATGTATGTATGTATGTATGGTCATATGTATGTATGTATATATGCTCATATGTATGTATGCTCATATGTATGTATGTATGTATGTATGTATGTATGGTCACATGTATGTATGTATGCATGGTTATATGTATGTATGTATGTATGTATGCATGTATGCTCATATGTATGTATGTATGTATGTATGCATGGTCATATGTATGATCATATGTATGTATGTATGTATGTATGTGTGTATGTATGTATGGTCATATGAATGTATGCATGGTCTTATGTATGTATGTATGTATGTATGTATGCATGGTCATATGTATGCATGTATGGTCATAAGTATGTATGTATGTATGTATATATGTATGTATGTATTTATGGTCATATGTATGTATGTATGTATGGTCATATGTATGTATGGTCATATGTATGTATGTTTGTATGCATGGTCATATGTTTGGCCATATGTATGAATGTATGCTCATATGTATGTATGCTCATATGTATGTACATATGTATGTATGTATGCTCATATGTATGTATGCTCATATGTATGTATGTATGTATGCTCATATGTATGTATGTATGTATTTATGCTCATATGTATGTATGTATGTATGTATGCTCATGTGTATGTATGTATTTATGTATGTATGTATGTATGCATGTATGGTCATATGTATGTATGCTCATATGTATGCTCATATGTATGTATGTATGTATGTATGTATGTATGTATGTATGTATGGTCATATCCCTCTATGATACACATTATGATGCCAGTGAGGGAAATGTGTTTTTATGTCTCAAAATAGACTACACAAACATAATCTGAAGAAATTTTAATTTTATTTTTATTTTTATTTTTGGAAGTTTTTGGGGTTCGTTGCCTGTAGGCAACATTGTACCATAATGGTGCGTAAGTGAAAAATAACATTACTTTTCCAATTTGAACATTGTTTATTTCATAAACATATTCAAAAATATTCAATTACATCAAGAAGTCACAATTCATTTTAAATTTTAAATTAAAAAGAATTATAAAAAGAATTTATATATATACATATATATATATGTATGTATGTATGTATTTATGGTCATATATATGTATGTATGTATGTATGTATGTATGTATGGTAATATGTATGTATGTATGTATGTATGTATGCTCATATGTATGTATGTATATATGCTCATATGTATGCATGGTCATATGTATGTATGTATGTATGCATGTATGCTCATATGTATGTATGTATGTATGTATGCATGGTCATATGTATGACCATATGTATGTATGTATGTGTGTATGTATGTATGGTCATATGAATGTATGCATGGTCATATGTATGTATGGTCATATGTATGTATATATGTATGTATGTATGTATGGTCATATGTATGTATGTATGTATGGTCATATGTATGTATGTTTGTATGCATGGTCATATGTTTGGCCATATGTATGAATGTATGCTCATATGTATGTATGCTCATATGTATGTACGTATGTATGTATGTATGCTCATATGTATTTATGTATTTATGCTCATATGTATGTATGTATGTATGTATGTATGCTCATATGTATGTATGTATGTATGTATGCATGTATGGTCATATGTATGTATGTATGTATGTATGTATGTATGTATGCTCATATGTATTTATGTATGTATTTATGCTCATATGTATGTATGCTCATATGTATGTATGTATGTATGTGTATGTATGTTTGTATCGTCATATGTATGTATGTATGTATGTATGTATGGTCATATCCCTCTATGGTACACATTATAATGCCAGTGAGGGAAATGTGTTTTTATGTCTCAAAATAGACTAAATAAACATAATCTGAAGAATTTTTATTTTTATTTTTAAGTTAAAAATTTTAAATTAAAAAGAATTTTAAAAAGAATTTAAAAAGTTTCTTGGCTAAATGTTGCCTGTAGGCAACATTGTACCATTTAGGAACAACCCATTGAAATAAATGTGTAAAGTATAAAACTTTAAACTACTTAAATCAACAAAGATAGCCATTACCATAACCATTTGAAAAACAAAAACAACAAATTCCAGTGTTTGATCATCACTGCTTCATTTCAGTGCATGTTTTCTGTCAGTCTCCTGTGTCTTTCCTGACATGTGTTGCCATCACTTGTGGTGTTGCTGCTCAGTGCTTATGGAACTCCATGAAGCAGTTTTTTTCAGGAGTGAAGCACAGGCAGGTGACACATTTTGTGCACTGTGATTTCACTATACTCTTACATCCAGGGTATCTGCATCTGCCCTTTTTCTCCACCCAAATAGGCCAGTGGTCAGTGTTGTGTTTGCTATAGTGATTCCATAATGGTTCACTGTTGCAGGCAACATTGCAACTTTCCATGATGGCACGTTGTTGCTTCAGGGCAACAGCTGCATTTTAACAAGTATCCACTATTAAATTAGTAAATAAGTTGCATGAAACTATCAAAACTTAAAGTTTACTCACCTATTAGTATGAAGACATTTTTTTCCAGGTGGAAAAGGGACAAAAAATAACTTTTTGAGAGTCTTTTTTTTGCAGCAAGATAGCAGAGCTGTCTCCTTAGAAAAAGCCCGCCAAGAAGGGTTTCAAAATCGCTTCCTGGAGGTCATGTGACAACTTAAAGCATTATTAATGGTTCCCTATGGTTTTACCTCTTTTTTAAAGTATCGCATCATTTAAAGGGATGCATTGTGGAGATGTGACAGGGCAAAAATGGGTTTGTTGCCTGAGGGCAACATGGTACCATAGAGGGTTAAACATGACGCGGCTCATTTTACATCCTGTTAGTGTTCATCCCTCAAAAATCTGTTTATAGACTGATTTATTCATTTGGTTTCAGTTTATTCTATGGAAGCTCATTTCTGCCAATGTGATGGAGAGAAGATTATGTAAGTCTATCAAAATAAAGTAATACTGTCATCATTTTAAGATAAGTCATTATTTTGAGAAATGGGCTTCTATATATTTCCATTGAAACATTAATTTATGAGGGTCAACATTAATTTAAGCCTCCATATAACAGGACTTACTGAGACTTCACTGTAATCAGTTCAATATATTTAAACTCAGATCATTTGGTTAAATTTAATTTTTTATCTGGAGAGATAAAACTGCAGTATCTCAGAAGATTAAAGCCAAAATTAAAGTCTGAAAAACAAACTGATATTTGAGTAGCAGAGTTTTGTTTCTTTTCTTTTTTCTCACTTTGATAATAATCATCTTGTGACACCTGTTATTAATTTCATGCAGTCTGGTCCACACCTCGTCCTGATCCTGGGACACCTGTAGCTCATTTTAGTTGCAGAGCAGCTTGTAAAATTCTTTAAAAAAATATGCACCTGACTGAAGCTAACTGAGCTAATGGAATAACCAGACAGTTTAGCACTTAACACTTCTGAGTTTAAATGTATTGGACTGATTACAGTGAAGTTTGATTCAAATGTTTGGTTTGGTGCAGATTAGCTAACAGTTTGACTTAGTTAAGCTAACAGTTGAGTTTAGAAATTAAAACAGTTCAGTTCAGTCAAAGATGTGTTTTGTAAAAGTTTTTTTTAGTCTGCTTGAGGAGGTTCAACATTATTGGTTAGAGTCATTTGTTATTTTGCATCTTATAAAGGTTCATCTCTTCATATGGTGAGTTTGCAAGAAACATTTGATGCAAACAAACACAAAAATTAGTGGATTAAAAAAGTCATGAATTGAATTTGCCCTGTGTGATGTCTGAGGTGTGTGTGTGGGTGTGTGTGTGTGGTGTGTGTGTGTGTGTGTGTGTGTGTGTGTGTGTGTGTGTGTGTGTGTGTCACATGATGTCAGAGGACTGTAACTGTCTGCAGGTGCCGCAGATGTTCTCCAGCTCCACAGTAGCTTTGTTATCCTCATTATCGTCATCTTGGCCTTCGTCTTCAGTATAATTAGTGCTGAGCTGCAGCTGTGAGTGGCGCCCCCCCCCCCCCCCCCCCCCCAGGGGCCCCAGACTCCCACAGGCCTGCTGAGTAAACACTGTCGGGTGAGTTCAACACTGAGCAGGAACGTTGTGTGTGTTCTCCAGTCCAGAGGGTAAAGAACCTGAAACCCAAAAAGGAAAAGATGATTTTCTTTACAGTCGGCAACATTATGATCTGCTCCCTTCTTCAAGTGTTCATGCAGCAAAAACTGTCACACAAAAATTCACAAAAATTGGCAGGTTGGTTGCAAACTCCACCCACTACTCAGGCAACGAAAAATCCTCACTTACTGACCTCAAGGTGGCGCCGCAACAATCAAGTTTTCGTTTTTGTAATTATCTTGAAAACGGCTCAGCCTAGACTCAAAATTCTTTCACCATTTTAAATGTTCATCTGAATCTTTTCTCAATTAGTCTTCTGCTTTAAAAATATCCATTTTTATGATTTTTTTCTTAATTCTGTCAAAGTTATCAAAGGAATTTTGATTCATCTATCAATTTGGATTTTATGAGCCAATCAGTTTTTATCAAAATAGCTCATTTACAAAAATTTGCGTTAACTTATGGAGGCGATGAGATATCAATGTAAAAATTTAAACACGTGTTCAGCAGATTTTAATAAGCTGATATTTTAAACTGCATCATGTTTCACATCTAGTTGGTGCCAAAAATATGAAAGGTTTTCATCTCATAATTAGCTTTAGCTAGCATTAGCATTTTTTGTTTTGTTACATCTTGTTGTGTTGTTTTTGTTGTTATGTCTTTTTATTTATGTATTTATTTATTTTTGCATTAAAACTAAAGTAACAAGCGTGTTTTGAAAATGTAAGGAATAGAAAGTTTGGGAGTAAAAAATCAGAAAAATCAATACTTCAGTAAAGTACAAACACCTGAAAACTCTACTGAAGTACAGTAACACAGTATTTGTGTTTTAGTTACTTCCCATCTTTGCTAACTGAGCTAACTAGCTGATGGCACCACAGTTAGCAGCAGTTATCAGTTAACTAGAGAACTTAAGCAACATGTAAAACTGAACCAGCGTGTGACTTCAGTCCCTGTCATCAAACTGGCCTCCATCAGTCCTGAGGTGGAGCTTTAAGTCCAAAGTTATCAGTCTGGTTCAAGTCAATTAACTGTTCAGTGAAGCAGCTAAAACAGTTTTGTTTTGTTTTGTTGTTGTTTTTTTTTGGATGATTTCTAACATTTATTTTTTGACAGTTTGTCTCAGATAAGACTTTTACTTCAGCATCTTAATCAGTTTCATTCAGGAAATTCATGAATATGTGTTTGTCTGTATTAAAACATTGTGTATGTGTAAAAACGTACAGTAGAAATAAGAAGCGAGTGGTCTCTGTTGTTGATGTTCTCAGCTGTATCTCATGTCTGTGTTTATCACAGTCTCTGCTGCGTCCCCTCTTGTGGGACGAGAAGCTCACGGTTGTCGTGGAGGAAACTCTCTGAGGACGACAAACAGACTGAAGAGCAGCAGAGGGAGGAACACCAGACGACTGCAGCAGTCTGAAGAGGAGGAGGAGGAGGAGGAAGAAGAAGAAGAAGAAGAAGAGGAGGTCTGTGGTCTGAGGACGATGGCCGAGCGTACAGCAGCTGCAGCAGGAAGAGGAAGAGGAGGAGATGTGAACCTACGGGACGTCCTGAGAGGACGGACAGACGGAGCTGAGAGGATGAAGAGCAGCTCCAACATGATCAGAGTCTTCATCAGCTCCACATTCACAGGTCAGAGCAGATTAACTCCACACAACATAACGATCGACTCTGAGCTGGAACATTTTAGGGTCAATAATTAAAGATCAATAAGATGCTGAACTTGTGAAATGATGTGAAGAAATCATTTTTGCAGGTGTGTAGAAAATATTTGTGCAGGATTAGAAACCACATTTGAGCATGAAACTATCAGCAGTGAAGTTTTTTGGCCCTGTTGAAACACAAGGCTGAAATCTGCACTTGTATCATAAATGTATGTTTAATTTATTCAACAAAAATGAGAACAGTAATATTTTCAGGGCAGAAAGTGTCATATGAAAGAGACAGTCGTTCCAGGCTCAGACGCTTCTGTGCAGTTTTTACTTTTACACTCTGTTCAATATTGTTAAAATCATAAAACAAAGCAAAATGTTTCATATTTTAGATTCTTAAAAAGCAGAAACATTCTTTCACACTGTCTTCTGCACTTGCAGTCAAAGATTTGATAACGTCGTTATTTTTGTCGACTTACAGGTTTTTTGCTCTTTGATTTTATAGATTCATCAGATTCACCACCTTTTAAACACTGTGAACTTTGCACACTTTTTCTCTTCTCTGTTTCTTTAAATGAATAATACAGAAAAAACACTGAATGAGAAGTGTGTCCAAACATAACTGTTCTTCTCATTGTTACTCTGAACACCAGGCAACAACTCAGCTGGATACTCCGCTAAAAGTGTTCATGCAGAAAAAACTGTCACACAAAAATTCACAAAAATTGGCAGGTTGGTTGCAAACTCCACCCACTACTCAGGCAACGAAAAATCCTCACTTATTGACCTCAAGGTGGCGCCGTAACAATCAAGTTTACATTTTCACAATCATTATGAAAATGGCCAAAACTCAAAACGTTTTCATCTTGTTACGTTACAAAAACTAAACGGTGTTAAATGACATCCAAAAAGCTTAAAAGCCACCAGGGGGCGATACAGATGTTCTGGACTCAGTTTTAAGGAGTCATCCATCTTTATATGTGTCAATGGTTTGAACCCAAAAATTGAAAATAAAAATCTGGTAACAAAGCTGTGTCATGCAAAAACATGAATCAATAAAAATGTGCTTTTATTGATTGAATAAGATTTAACAACTAAAATGTTGAGAAAAACTTTCTGTATGACTGTGTGTGTCTCTGTGGTCAGATATGAGCTGTGAGAGGAAAGCTCTGCTGGAGAAAGCTTACCCAGAAGTCCTTGCTTTCTGTCGCAGTCTGGGGCTGGTGTTTGAGGTCAGTTTCTCTTAATGTAAAGACAAACTAATCCAGTTATTGATAGTCAGATAAGTGCAGTTTCATTGATCCTGTCCAGATGGTGGATCTGCGTTGGGGGATTCGAGGCGTCTCGTCTGGAGACCACGAGGCCGGCGAGCTCTTCCTGCAGGAGATCAGGACCTGTCGGAGGATTTCAGCCGGTCCACACTTCATCGTCAGTCTCTCGTCTTTCTTTGGTTATCGTTCAGATTTTTCCCCACATTGTTTAAATAATATCAAAGGTTTTCTGTGAAAATGTACGTGGTAATGTGTTTCACATACGTTCAGTAATATTTCCCTGACTGTTTGGCAGAAGATCAGAAAATTGAGTGACACCTTCAAATGCTTTGTTTTGTCTGAGCTGCAGTCACAACGCCTTTTTTGCTTTTGCGTGTCATTTCCTGTTTGTGTTTTGAACCAAAGCAAAGATATTTCCTGTGTTCTGGATGTTAACCTCTGAGATCTTTTCATTACAGATTACTGTTGGACTGAAAGTAAAATTGTAGACATGTAATAATGAGTTTAATTGTTCTTCGTCTTCTCTTTATGTTCCTGGGTTCTACAGGCTCTGCTGGGGAACAGGTACGGTCACCGCGCTCTTCCTCACCTCATTCCAGAGAAACAGTTTGAAGCTTTTTTGTCCAAACTGTCCAAAAATCCTGAAGGCGTCAAGAAGCTGAGTCAGTGGTTCTTAAAGGACAACAATGCTGTCCCGCCCACCTACGTCCTGCAGCCAATCGTAGCTCACTTCCCACACTACAGTAACCTCCGACCTGAGAGCGGCCCGCAGCGAGACAACGACGTCCTGTCCTGGCGCTTCACAGAGACCCAACTGTTGCAGCTCCTACGCTCAGCTGCTGCGGATGCCGAGGTGGCCGGGGACATCACAGCCGAGCAGAAACAAGAGTTCTTCACATCAGGTCAGAGACGTCTCACAGTCTGTCCTCTGTTGTTTCGAGTGTCTGTCTGAGTGTCCTCGTCTTCTCGTCCACAGTCACAGAGCGAGAGTTCCACCACGGTCTCTGGACGGACGACCGCCACGCGTCCCCTCTGCTCTTTGTCCGGGAGATTCCCCGGCAGAGGGTGAGGGATGGCCCCAAACGTCTCGCCAAGTACATGGACCTGACTGCTGACGGCCTGCTGGATGCCGAAGCTCAGGGTCTCCTCGCCGACCTCAAGTCCCGCCTCTACGCCACATCGCAGAACATCCTGAACCTGCACTGCGTGGAGCTCTGCAAAGGAAACATCGACCCCAAACGCAAGGAGCACGCTCAGTACCTGGACGCCGTCTGTGAGCAGGTTGTCTCACAGATGAAGGCGAGAATCGGAGCGGCGGTGGACACGACGGTGGACGGGAGGCGGAGAAACGTTTGGGGGAGCGTCGATGAAGAGAGGGAGGAAGCGTCAGACTGGGTGATCGAGGAGGTCAGACAGCACACCGCTCTGAGCGCTGAGCTGTGCAGAGGGCTCTACGGCCGTGAGGGAATTCTGGGTAAACTCTGCCTCGCCATGTGGGAGTCGATCACCGTCCCTCACGGCCCACTGGTCGTGCATGGGGCTGCTGGGATGGGGAAGACGGCGCTGTTGTGCAAACTGGCGCAGGAGATGCGCGGCGTCCTGGAGGGCGGGGCGGTGGTGGTGATCAGGCTGCTGTCGGCTCGCCATCCTCACAGACCTGACGTTGACCACGTCCTCCGCAGCGTCTGCCTCCAGATCTGTCTGGCCTGCGGTTTGGCTCCGCCCTCACCACTGACAGCGAACACTTACCTTGAGCTGCGGCGTTTTTTTGCGAATGTCCTTGCCGAGGCATCGCAGCGTGGGAACACGGTGCTCATCATCCTGGACGCTCTGGATCAGCTCTCAGACCGACACCACGCCCACAAACTGCGCTGGCTGCCCGCCAGCATCCCGCCCAATGTCCACCTGGTGGTTTCCATGGATACCAACAGCGAGGCATTTGCTAACATGCGGCTGAAGCTGGAGTCAGCGGCAAGTTTCTTTGAGGTTGAGCGTTTGTCTCGTGACGATGGGAAACAGATCATGGAGTCGTTCCTGCGAGCGTCTCGGCGGACGCTGACGCCGGAGCAGAGCGAAGCCGTCCTGCAGAGCTTCACACCGACCGGCTGTCCTCTGCACCTCAAACTGATCCTGTCTGCAGCCAGACGCTGGACGTCCTTCACCCCGCTCACCGACACACACCTGGGCGCCAACACACAGGAAATGATGTCACAGCTCCTCCTGATGCTGGAGAAGAAACATGGGAAGGAGCTGGTGGGCGGAGCCTTAGGATACATCACTCTGGCAAGGTGAGAGGATCGTCCTGCAGCTGACAGATTTACAAAAATCCCTTAAAATAAAGTGTTAATACTGTTTGCTAATGCTAACTAGCTATTAGCATAAAAACTCAGATAGCACTTTTCTCCACCAGATGTTTTTTTTTTTTTGAGATTTCAGCAGAAAAATTTATCCTTTTATTTATTTTAATTTAAAAAGAAATAGCAATAAACTGAAAATGACTTTGAGCTTCAGTGTTTCACCACATTAATTATTGTTTTTCTGCAATGGACAAAAAAATGAACATAAGTAAAACAAAGTTTTTACCAGATGCCTCATCAGGCTGAGGACATGAGGACATGAGGACATGAGGACATGAGGACATGTCCACAGAGTGAAAAACATCTCCTTCAGGTTCAAGCGTTAAAACAAGCTGCTGTCATGTGACTCCACAGAGAAGGTCTGCTGGAGGCTGAGCTGCGTGACGTCATGTCCCTGGACGATGATGTCATCAGTGAGGTGTACAGGTACTCCCTCCCTCCGACCCCCTCGTTGATCCGGCTGCCCCCCCTCCTCTGGGCTCAACTCAAACGGGATCTCGAGGATCAGCTGGAGGAGCGCTGGAGGGGCGGAGTCACCACCATCGGCTTCAACAACCGGTAACGAGAAAATGTCAAAGATCTGAGTCACGCAGGTCAAAGGTCAGGTCTCTGAGAGAGAGTCTGTATGTGTGCGTGTGTGTGCGTGCAGGTGTCTGTATGAGGTGGTTTCAGCTCGGTATCTGACATCAGAGCGGCGGGGGCGGAGCCTCAGGATCCTGGCAGAGTACTTCCTGGGTCGGTGGTCGGGGAAGCTGAAGCCGGCGGCTCTGCCCGGTCTGTCGCTGCTGCTTTCTGACAGAAAGGTAACAGTGACTCATCATGGTTTCCATCAGGAGTTTTACTGGGAACAGAGTATTTCTACTCTGTGTTGTTAGTACCTTTACTTTTGGTACTTTAAGTATATTTTGATAGTACTAATGTCTCTGTACTGTGTTTGACCTCTTTGTTGACCGTGTGTTCTGATTGGTTCCGTGGTGTCTCAGGTCCCGCCCCAGCCGCTGTGGTTTGCTCCAGGATTGGCTAACGTCAGGAAGCTCCAGGAGCTGCCCTATCACCTGCTGCACGCTGGTCTGTGGGACGAGCTGCGACAGGAAGTCATCGGTGAGACGTGGGGGGACGCTCAGTGTGATGTCAGTGTTACTGTGTTTTAATAAAAGAAACGTCTGAAATGTCTGAAAATCATAATGGACAGATGTTTGTTTATGAAATTACAAACATTTAACCATAATGTTCTGATTGATTACAGCGATGCACAAATCACCACCTTCAAAAATATCAGCATGAAGATAAATATTGAAGTGTTGAGCCGCGGCACAGGAAACACAGACAGAGAAATGAAAAATATCTAAATGTTTTTGGCCACTTTGGGTGTAATCTTTATATTTAAAGTCAGACGTTCTCTGTTCTGCAGCAGATTAATCTGACGTGTTCCTGTTGTGTTCTTCAGGCAGCGCTGAGTGGCTCTACTGTAAGAGCAGAGTCTGTGGAGTGTCCAGTGTGATCCAGGACCTGGACCAGTGCTCCCAGTACATGGACTGCACTGAGACCAGACTGGTGCGAGACACTCTGATCCTGATGAAACCCAGTCTGGACTTCCTGGATGGTCACATGGGTCAGTTGTTCTCAGGAAATGTCACAGATTTCTCTAAATAAATAAGAAGTTGATGTAAAAATGTGTATAAATGATTTTCCTGTTGTTGCAGATATGTCTCTGTTTTACACGGAGCTGTTGGCCAGACTCTGCTCCTTGGCCACGCCTTTCCCCTCTGTGATTGGCCAGCTGTGCAGCCAGTGTGAGGAGTGGTTACTGACGTGTCCGGAGCCCATCCTCGTTCCTAAGTGCAGTTTCCTGCAGCAGCCAGGGGGGGCGCTGCAACACTCACTGAGTGGACTGCAGGGAGGTCAGAAATATTATGATGTTAAAGTCAAACTGAATTATTTATTTTATATAAAAATTCAATATTCAAAGAGTGTGATTTCAAACGAGACACACTTTTATTATGTGTTATAATCTGCTTATAGCACTTTATAATTATAGTTATAAGAATATATAAATTCATAATGCTTTTTGACATTAAAGCATTTTATAAAGACTTATAAGTTAACATTAAAATACTTCATAATAGCTGATTACTCACTGACATTTTTAGCAAGGATCACGTATATTATCATGTGTATTTTAAGTCTTATATTTGCAGTACATTATAATAATTTTATAATGTATTATAATAACTGTTATAATGCATTGTAATGTGATTATAAGTTATTCTATGTGGTCACTAGGTGGTTTAAGTAAAGTAATGACATTTCTGAGGTATAAGTAGATATAATGTGTTGTAATAATATAATGAAATCTGTTTAATAACAACACAAAACTTTGTAAAATTAATTTATTTTTTTAACGTGTCATAACAGAAATTAAATGCTGTAATTTGACACTAAATTTTGATGATGAAGAACTTCATAATGGACATTTATTCTTGGTGTTTCCCCAAAATATTAAATATGAATATTCAGTTGAAATTATAGATAATAACTGAAACTGTTCTCCTTTACTGCAGCTGCAGTTGGTAACTTCTGTAAAGTTTCTTTTTTTTTGTCATTTTGGCTGAAATGAAAACAACCAATCAGAGTCAGAGTGATGTCAAATACCAACATTCTGTGATGGAGGTTGTTTCTGATTGGTTGTTTTTGTTCAGGTGTGGTGGATTCTTCACGTGGAGACAGACGAACCTGATTTTATCACCTGTTCATCCGTCTCATGTACTACTGACAGGATACAGTGATGCAGGAATCAGCATCTTACCTCAATCTAAAGCCCATGATATTCTGATTAAAAATAATAATAATAATAATAAAAAAAGATTGTCTCATAAAGTCCAAACTGATCAAAAAATCAAAACTCCTTTGATAACTTTAGATCAGCAGAGTCTGGCGATGATGCTGACTCATGTTCAGGACGGTTTTGCTCTGCGGTCTGGGAGGAGTTTGCAAAAAGAGGATTTTGATAAAACTAAGAAAAAGTCATAAAAGTTGACATTTTTAAAGCAGAAGACAAAGTGAGAAAAGATGAATTCAATGATTAAAACAGTGAAAGAATTTTGAGTCCAGGCTGAACTGTTTTCAAGATAATTGGGAAAACAACTTTATCGTTCCGGCGCCACCTTGAGGTCAATGAGTGTCATTTCTGTCCTATATTATAGATTATTATATTATATTAATCAGTGAGCTGTAAGTCAGAGGTGTGTGAGGTGTGACAGGTGCAGCAGCAGCAGGTTTTTACCTGTCGTTTTGTCTTCAGGTGTCCTCTGTGTGGACATCAGCGCGGAGGCGGAGCTTCTGGTTGCAGGTTCAGATGACGGCGTGGTGGCGGTCTGGAGCCTCGCTGACCATCAACTGATTCACTCACTGCTGGGACACACAGGTCAGTGTGTGTCAGTTAAAGAATATTACTAATATTAATAAGAATAATAAATATTTATCATTTCCTGTGTCCTCTGTGTCGTGTAGGTCCAGTCCTGCGTGTCAAAGTGACTGACAGCTCCGCCCACTGCCTCTCATTGGGTGCTGACTGCTCTCTGAGGAGGTGGAGTCTGATGAACGGCCAACAGCTTCTCTGCATTCAGGAGGCGGTGCCTGATGACTCCGCCCCCTCATCAGTACACCTCCACCTGTCTGAACAGAGCCAGCTGCTGTTTGTTTACACCAGTACACAGGTACTAATACTACGACTAATACTGCTGCTGCTGCTACTACTACTACTACTACGTCTTCTCCTGCAGGTCGTACAACTATTAGTCTGATGTTTTTCTGTGTAGCGGTTGAACTCGTCTGTTTAAGCTCAGGGACCAGAAATATTCTGAACAAGATTTCAGAGCGTTCGGGTAACGTGAAGTTAACGACCTGATATGACCTGGTGTCGACCACACTGAGCTCACTGGAAACATCCACGCAGCAGTCAAACACAGATTGTCAGAACAGTCAGACCAGAACCTCCACGGTGTAGGTGATACTGAATTTCCTCAAATAAAAGCCGGGTCTCAAATACAGGCCTGGGGTTAAAACAAGGGTGGATTAACTCCTGATGGTCGTCACATGTCGTCTAAACATGACGTTTATTTTCATCCTCCCTCCACTTTCATAAAGGGGTGATTATCTCAAGAAATCTCATCTTCCATGTGCTGCATGTCTGCAGCAGCCGCCGTCTCAGTGTTGCTCCGTCTCTTCCTCACAGTGAACCTTCATCTTCATCACAGCGTTAGAGGCCGTGACTTGAATAACGTGTAATCGAGCTGAGTTTTCACTTTGTGTCTGTCCTCGTCGTTCCAGGTGAAGGTGTGGAGGCCGGACGGCGCTCAGCTCCTCAGCAGCAGCAGTGCTGACAGAGGCTCGGTGGTTCTGGGAGTTCTGGGAGAATCTGTAGTTTCTCTGTGTGACTCTGGTTTGATCAGAATCTGTAGTCCTGTCGGTCGGACTCAGACTGTGGAGACTCAGCTGGAAAACTCTCAGAGGTCTTTGACTCTGATGAACTCTGTGACGTTACCGAAACACGGGAAAGTGCTCCTGGTTTCTAAAGAAGGATTCCTCTATCAGGTATATTTACATCCATCTGACATCCAGTAACTAAGTACATTTACTCAAGTACTTCAGTACAAACTAGAGGTACTCGTATTAGTGCTTTCTTTTGATGAAACTTTCTACATCTACTCTGCTACATCTCAAATATTACACTTTTTACTGCACGAAATTCATCAGACATCTTTAGTTACTACAAGTTTTTTTGCACTCAAAATACATGAAAATATACAAGTACACATTAAATGTATAATTGATTAGTCTATCAGTCTGATTGATTAGTTTTGAAAGTTAATTATCAATTATTTTGAGAATGGTCATTTTTCCTGTAAAATCATTTATTTCATTTTTCCCTTTGAATGATGTAAATAATGTTAATGAATCTGTAATGAACATTTTTTGAAAAAGTTTTTTTAAAACCAAACAAAAAAAGTGATTCAATTCAAATAATGAACCTTAATCTTACTACGTACAAATGAAGAACTCAAATTTAAATTAGTCCACCTGTGCAAAACTGTGTTTGAATAAAAACAACGAAAAGTAGAGAAGGCAAGAAATACAGAAATACATTCAAATGAAACATTAAAAGAACATTAAAATTACATTTGAGATCAGAAAAACAAAAGCTAAGAGCGGGCCAATAAAAAGTTAAAACATAACCGAAGTTCTATTTAAAAGACAAATATAAAATATAAAACTAATATAAAAACAATAACTGCAGGTTGTTTTAACAAGAAGTTGTGTATCTGCTTCACTGTAAATCTGCAGGAAACTGTTCTCAGGTCTGATTTAAATGAGCTGACAGTTTCAGGTGTTCAGGAAGTTTGTTCCACAGGTGAGGAGCAGAGAAACTAAAAGCTGCTTCATTATTTCTATCTCTTTATTTTATGTTAAGTTTTGTATCTATTTAAATTAAAACGCTGCGGTGGAATTTAAAATTGAATCATCAGAGTCAAATGTTGGTAGGTCAGGTCAACATTAAAAACTCAGCATGTTTATTTGTTATCTGTGTTAAACAGGATCAAAACTCCTGATGATGATATTTTCCTTCCTGTCTGCAGGTTTGCAGGACGGGGAAACACACAGCTGTCGAGTTTCCTCTGCTTCCTGCTTTGCTTTCAGTGACTGAAGATGAAAAAATCCTGATAGCAGGTACAGGTGGTTTTTAAATCATTTTATACTTTTTCAGTGATTCTTAATGTCTTTGTCATTTTCTGATCTATGATCATTTCTTTAAAACTGATGAAGGGAGTTTATTTTTGGCATTTTTTCTTAGGGTCAAAATAAAACCTGAGAATGAAACTCAGAAATCAATTATCTTACTGACCTGTGATTGGCCAAAGTCTCCCGTCACAGAACAGATTTTCTAAAGTCTGAAAACAGCCAAGAGGCGCAGACGTCTAGTTTTCTTTCAGACCACTTGTGTCGAATATGATGAAATGTTGTTATGGATTTTTTCCTCCAGTGACACAGAACCTGCAGCACAACTGGAAAAAATCATGGAAAGCCACACACATTATTCCAATACATTTTAGTTTAAAAAGTTCAAAAATGTAATTAATTTATTAATTTGTGCGTAAAGTGAAAAAAACAATGCAATATAAAATTACTTTGAGGCACAAAGCAGATACTTTTATTCATTTTTAACAGCTCAGTTTTCACCATTTTAGTATTTTTAGGCCAAAACAAGAAAGCAAGAACACTGAGATGAAATTCTTCCAGCTGATCTGTGTCTCTGTCCCCTGCAGGCAGTGATCGGACTCTGAGTCTCTTCAACATCGACACAGACTCTGTGCACAGATTCCTCGACCTCCAACACGACGACAGCATTTTGTCCGTGTGCGTCTCATCGGACTGCCGGCTGCTCGCCTCCGGAGCTGCCGACCAACTCATACGAGTAACTAAACATGAAGACAGTAGATGTAGACGGTAGAGGACGTGGTGAACTTCTGTTTCAATCAAAATCATATTTAACCTCGTCTGATTCTGCCTTTTGGTTTTGGATTTAAAAATATGAAAAGTGACTCAGAGAATCTAAGAGAACCCAGTTAGCTAAAAGTTAGCAATAACAGAAATCCACAATTCACAAGCTGGAGGGCTTTTATTGTGAAACATCTGGACAGGTTTCTACTGTAAAACAGCTGGAGATTTTTTTCTAGAGCATCTGGAGGACTTATACTTTTTTTTTTTTACTGTGATGCAGCCCTCCTTCACAATAAAAGTCTTCCAGCTGCTTCACAATAAAAGTCTTGCAGTTGCCTCCTTGCTTCTTTCTGGCTTCCAGCTGGACTTTTACTGTGAAGCAGCTGCAGGCAAACAGGATAAACAAACGTATTTGTTACAAAAATGAAATTACTGAAGTTAAATCCAGAGGTTTGACCGTCACACAGACTTCAGCTGTATTCATGTGTTCCTGTTCTTCTGGACGTTCTGTCTCTGTCAGATCTGGTCGGTGACCACCGGTTCTCTGTTGGACACTCTGTGTGGCTCAGACGCTCCCGTCACTTCTGTCCTTCTGTATAACGGTTTCGTGATTTCAGCCTCGTCGGCTGCCGCCGGCGTCCACATGTGGAGTCTGAAGTACGACACTCAGCACAAACCCAAGGCCCACATCCCCGCAGGCTGCACCCACGTCACCGTCACTAAAGACACAGACCGCGTTTTCTACGTCCGACAGCAGAGCCACACGGAGGTCATCAGCTGGAACAACAACACAGGTCAGACGAGCAGAAGTTACAGGAAACTTATTCAACAAAGTCTCGACTAGTTTGATTAGTTTTCTTCAATCTGCATAAAATAACATGACTACACTTTCAAAGAGCAGCTGGATCTTCCAGCTGTGCAGCTCTGAACCTCCTTCTTGTCCTCCTCCTCCTCCTCCTCCTCCTCCTCCTCTTCTTCTTCCTCTTCCTTTTCTTCCTTCTCTTCTTCCTCTTCCTTTTCTTCCTCCTCCTCTTCCTCTTCCTCTTCCTCTTCCTCTTCCTCTTCCTCTTCCTCCTCCTCCTCCTCCTCCTCCTCCTCCTCTTCCTCCTCCTCCTCCTCCTCCTCCTCCTCCTCCTCCCTGCAGGTTCTCTCTCCGAGCGTTTGGCGGTCTCTGCTGAGGTTTGCTGTCTGGAGTTGGCTCAACACAAACGCCTGTTGCTCTGCGGTCTGACCACCGGCACCGTCCTCATCTACCCGCTGTCCCTTCCTCAGGAGACGCTCTGCATCCCCCCTCCAGAGAGTCTGTCCCGGGTCCTGTGTCTGGCCGTCAGTCCTCGGGAGAAGCACATGGCCGTGGCCTACGAGGACTCCGTGTGTCTGTTCGAGATCACCACCAGAGACAGCTTCCCCTCGGTGGAGGGGCCTCTGCAGGGGTTCCCCCTGTCCCTGCTGCACGCCCCGCTGTCCTCCATGGCCCTGCTGTCCGACCGCAGGCTGCTGTACGGGACGAGCTGCGGCGAGGTGAAGCTCCACGACCTCGGCGGAGGCGACAGCTCCTCTCTGGAGCCTCATCGCAGCAGAGTGACCTGCGTGACGGCCAGTAACTGGGGGACGCACGCTCTGGTGGGCTCCGAGGACGCTGTCCAGAGACTGTGGGCCCTGAACCCGCTGGTCCTGGACCACACCATGGAGTACAAGGTCAGAGCGATAAATCAGACAACACAGTTTTTTTTTTGTTATAACTTTGAAAAATATGAAAGAAGTTAAAATATTCTCATGGTCTTGTTGCTGAGGACCCTCAACATCCCACGCAAGGACCCTTGATGGTCCACAAACCAGAGTTTGAAAAGAGATTTTACTAAATTACCACGAATGATGTAGATTTTATGTAACAGGTCATTTTCCAAATTAGATCACCAGTTTAAAAAATCACTTTCTCCTCTCCAGATGACAATAATACAAACAAGACACAAAGAAAACTTTAAAAAAAATTGTAACCTCGCTGCTACTTTTATTTTCTTAAAGAAGCAGAAATAAATTAAGTGAAATTGGAAAAAATATATATAAACAAAAAATGATTAATTTCTTATTGAATAAATTACATATCTACTGTTTGTATGTCGGCATGTTGTGGATGTTTCACATGAGGAGTTATAATTAAAGACATCACAGTTACAGACTGATTATAGATGTTAATTACAGGAGTTTATAATGAGAGCTTCTTCTTCTTCTGTTGTTGACGTTTCAGGGTTTTTTCTTCGAGGGCGTCCTCTCTGCTGCTTTCTCTGAGAGCGACCAGTTTGTCTTCACAGGATCTCAGGACAGAACCGTCAAAGTCTGGGACGTCGCTACAGGTACGTTCTGATGAGGTGTTTTTTTCTTTGCGTCATGAAGAAGATTTCCTACCGTTTCAGGTTTTATAGTTTCAAGTTCAAATCAGTTTAAGTGTACATTATATTTAGATTATTTTCACCACTTTTCTGTCAGACAGACCTTTCTGACAGAAAACCACTGTTGTATATGACAAGTATAATTCTCTTCAAACAAACCAAACTCCATTGACAAAATCAGTCATTTTAGCTCGTAGGACACAGGAGTTGTTGGTCTGCTGCTGCCTCCATCTGTTAGTGTGTTTGTGTTACTGTGAGACTTCAGTGTTAGTTCAGATTCACTAAAGTCTCACAGTAACACAAACACACTAACAGATGGAGGCGGCAGCAGACCAACAGCTCCTGTGTCCAACGAGCTAAAATGACTGATTTTGTCAATGGAGTTTGGTGTAATATAACGGCTTCAGTTCCCCGTTGTGCAGCAGCAGCTGACAGGTTTTGATGTATCCACTTGGGTGGGTCAACTGTTGTGTTTTTTTTGTTTGGTTTATTTATTTATTTATTTATTTATTTTTGGATTAGTTTGTGAAATTAATTGTGTAATTTCCATTATAGATGTCCAAACATAACAACGTCCCATTCAAAACAAATATCAGGAAAGTTTATAAAAACTTGGATTAACAACATTTTAATTTGGATGAACAGTAATTTATTAGATGTTAACTATTACGTACATAAGAACACAAGTTACATACTCAAAAGGCTGTTGTGGATTTGGGTTTACAGGGTTTTAAAGGAGTAATTGTACATGATGTGTCCGTGCAGCAGTTCAATATTATCAAATAGATAATAGTTGGAGATATAGACTGTATCTCTATATTAAAATAGGTTATCCACTGTCAATTATCTGTCGATTCCAGCCTGTTATCCTGAAGAAAAAAGCCCATTGCTCTGAAAATACACACTGCTGCCAAACTCCATTAACATTTTACTCAATTTAACATCTACATCTTCTACAAGTTTATTAAAGATTTAAAGATTCATAAACAAACATTAACTAATTCAGAGAACATTCAGCGTTACTTTGAAGTCTGACTGACCTGAAACAGACAAACTAAAGCTGTTATTCTGCAGAGTTGTTGTCAGGTGAAGCGAGTATTTAACATAAATATGTGACAGATTTCTCCTGTAAAACCACATATTTCCTTTATTAGCATGACAGATGTTAACTGCTGCTAACATCCTTGAACCTGATCCACCTGACATCGTTCTGTCTCCTCCCGTCAGGAAACCTTCTGTACGTTCAGTACGTCTACTCCCCGGTCGTCAAGATGGTGACCTTCAGGAACGGCTTCGTGGCGTTGTCTCAGCAGGGCTACGTCATCAGGGAGGTGTTCCGCTGCCCAGACCACATCAGTCCGGACTACAACCCTCTGAGGAATGTCCGGGCTCAGTACCGCGTCACGTCCAGGGAGAAGAGCCAGGACGAATCGCAGAGCTCCGCCTCTGACCTGCAGGACTTTAACCCCGCCCAGTTTAACCTGAACCTAATGAGCATGCTCAGAGCCAAACCCTCCTCCGCCTGCACCCTACTGTAGGAACCCGGGGCCCAAACCAGGGCCCCAGGACCTCCAGGGGATCGTAAAAATAAATAAAAAAAAAAACCCTTTATTTTCATTGTTAAGTAATTAATCTATTTAATTGTGAGCGGATTTAATGTTAATGACACAAATGACAGATTGTTAATATACAGTAAACTTAATCTATAATTTATAATATAAAAATAACTTAAACACCCATCTGTTTTTACCAAAATGTGGCTAAAAACTTTATTCTGCTTTCTATAAATAAAAAAATAAAACTGCTTACGTGGGTAAAGAACTAAGGGCGCTAGAAAAAACACATTCACACATTTTAGCCACATTTTGGTAAAAATCTGAGTTTTAAAGTAAATATATGATGATGAGATGGACAGAGGAGGTCTGACATGTTTGTCTGGACTCCATGTGAATATTCTAACTCAACTACAGCTGCTGTCAAACTTCAGACGCTCCTTCCCAGAATGCAGCAGGTGAGTGTTTCCTTCTTCACCTGTAAGATATGATATGACACAATATGATACAATACGTTAAGTTAAATTAGTAAGTAATAAGTGAAGTGAAGTGAAGTTAAATTAAGCTACAATAAGCTATGATAAGTTCAGTTACAATAAGTTAAGTTATGAAAAGTTGTGTTTCTTATCTCTAAAAGTTTCTGTTTTAATAATTTCCTGATCTGAGACGACGGTGAGAGAAAACAGAGACCTGACTGGGTCATAAAGTCGGCGAGCAGCTAAAAGCTTTTCCTGTGAATCAGAGGTTGTATTGTGACTTTGAGTTAAACATTAACACAAGTTGATCTGTACTGACCTGCTGCGCCTGACACACACACACACACACACACACACACACACACACACACACACTAACAACACCTGACACACACTCTCAGTTTTTACTCTGTGAAGCTTCAGGTTTTCTTTTTGTATTTTAACAGCGTGTTTGTCGTGTCTTCAGTCGGAGCGAAGGATCGGCGATGGAGAAACTTCCTGCGGTGATTTCCTGTTTGATTCTGACCGTCGCAGCAGTGACGGCTCAGACAGGTACAAACTGACTTTCTTCATTACTTATTTTCTTTATAACATTTCAGAAAATAGTTCAGTTCTAATTCTTTATGTACAAATACAGCAACCAACAGTCGAATATACAAAAATATTCAGCTATAAATTACAAAGAAAATCAGAAACTTTATGAAAATATTTTGGATTTCTGCTTGAAAAGTGTCCAAAACAAAGAATTAATCAACTAATTGTTTAATCTCAACAATATTTAGTTGATTTTAGTTGTTTAAAAGCTTTGAATAAAAAACACGAATGAATATTATCTGGTTTTCTCTGCGTTCTGTCTGTGGACATTAAGTCTCTGTGGGTCTCTCAGAGTTCGAAGACGTCAGTTTGGACTCTGAGAACTTTGAAATACATTTTGTTTTTATATTTCACATGTATTTTTCATATTTTCTTGGATTATTTGAAAAGTAATGGATGAAAAGGATAATAATCAACAAGGAAGCAGTTTTTAATTTCCTGTTAATATCATGATCGAGGTCATACAACAGACACACCTTGTAAAAAAAAACTCGCACTAAATCCTTCACTTACTAAAGTAAATTAGAGGAACTGGTCCTTTAAATGAGGTTTTCTACTTTGTGCTGTGCTTCTATTTCACTACGTTTCAGAGGAAAATGTAAAACTTTGAACACTGCGTCACAGTGAAGCAGTGGTCACTTCCTGTAAGTGTCTGATTGGGGTCAAAGTCTTTACAGGCTTCATTAAACCACAGATAACACTGATGGAAACATGAACTCAACGTGTTCGATCTGTTTTCTGCAGCCACAGATTCTTACATTTGTTCATTTGATTAGTTAACAAATCAAACAGATTTTAAGACACATTTTAGTCTCTTAACAATCAGGGATTATTAAGGTTGAGAGATTCTGGTTTATGTTAAGGTTCTGAAATATTTTATGCTGCAAATATATATAAGGTAAAGGTAACAAAAGCCCTTAAAATTCACAAATGAACGTTAGAGGAAGCCCATTAACATGTAGCCTGCATCAGTAAGTTCAATAATATAAGAGGTTAGTTAATGCTGTATCTTAGCAGCTAAATGAGTTTAATTTAGATTAGCGAATAGTTTATTTATCAGTTTTAAAAAAGCACAGTTTAGATTAGATCATTGTATTTTAGCAGCTAAATGAGTTTAGCTCAGGTTAGTTAACAGTTTATGTTAACAGCCAAAAGAGTTAAGTTTAGCTCGGTTCAGGTTAGCTAACGGTTTATTTAGGTGTAGTTTATTATTATTAGCTCAAACAGTGAAGATCAGGATAGTTTACACTTCAGTTTAGCTGCTAACACAGTTTGGTTTAAGTTAGCTAACAGTTTATTTAGCAGCTAAAACAAACTTTCTTCTGTTTTTATGGAAAACAGCAGTTTTTGTCCTCTTTGGTCCTCTGACCTCTGACCTTTGACCTCTGACCTTTGACCTCTGACCTCTGACCTTCGACCTCTCCGCGTGTTTGTGTTGTAGCTCAGACCAGCAATGAGCGTCCGCTGCCTCAGTGGCTCACCGGCATCATCGCCGTCTCCGCCTTCCTCTTCCTCGCCTTCGTCAGCTTCCTGGTGAAAAAGGCCTGGTGTGACGAGTCCAGCAGGTCTGTAAACTACAAAGATATTATAAATACTTTTGTGTATCTTTTACTGTTATTACGTAATGAGATGTTAATAATGTCATCCATGTAACGTTTCTCTCATATTTTCAATTTTACTGCAGTAAACAATTTGAATCAGTACTTCTACACAAGTATCTGTACTTCTACTGAACAGATGTGTGTACTTTGCGTCTCTGCAGGAAGACGACTGGAGACTCAGAGTCAGTGAGAGAAAATGAGTTCGTCAACGGAAACACCTACGACACAAGACTGGACACGGGCAGGTAGGACCAACACGTCCTCAAAACAAAACAAGAAGAAAACAACAACAACAAACAAAACAAGAAGACAACGGTGTAACAAAATGAAAAAAAGACGTAACAAGACCAAAAACATGTAACAAGATGAAAACAAAGTCACGAGACAAAAATGACATAACAAGATGAAAACAATGTAATGAGATGAAAACATTTAACGAGACGTAACAACAAAACGAAAACAACTTGATGAGACAAGATGAAAAAGATGTGATGAGATTTACGCCGAGAAACAGGACGAAAAAGACGTAATAACTTTGAGTACATTTTTAATTTTTACTCGAGCAAAGTAGTCAAAGTACTTCTACTTGAGTAGTGTATATGTGTACTTTTACCGCCTCTGAATACAGTCTGTCTGTCTGCAGGAAGAGGACAGCAGAGTCGGAGACAGAAAACACCTACGAGACGACACTGGACATGCTCAGGTAGGACCAACATGTCCTCCAAACAAAACTAATTTACATTCTTTGTTCACTGTGGACACAAGAAATGATCTTTTTCACAACACAGAAAAATCAGTCCAGCAATGTTATTGTTATTATTGTTGTTGTTGTTGTTGTGGTTGTGGTTGTGGTTGTGGTTGTGGTTGTGGTTGTTGTTGTTGTTGTTGTTGTTGTTGTTGTTGTTGTTGTGGTCGTTGTTGTTGTTGTGGTCGTTGTTGTTGTTGTTGTTGTTGTGGTCGTTGTTGTTGTTGTGGTTGTTGTTGTTGTTGTTGTTGTTGTTGTTGTGGTCGTTGTTGTTGTTGTGGTTGTTGTTGTTGTTGTGGTTGTTGTTGTTGTTGTTGTTGTTGTTGTGAGTAGTTGTATTGTTCTAACAAGAATTTTAAAGGTTAAATAACAAAGTGTGTGTTTGTTCATCAGGAGCAAAGAAGACAGGAACGCCTATGACAACCAGGTCAATGACATCACTGATGACAAAGTTACCTCCGTGTGACCGTCCTGCTCTCATCCTATTGGCCGTCTGAATGTCCTCATCACCAACTCTGGACGGAGAGACGCAAAAAACAAAGAAATTTATTTTTTATTGTTAAAAAAAAAGAACAGTTACACGTGAAGTCATTTTAAACTTGTTTTGTCGTACCTGTTGTCCCCGGCGGGTGGAGCTTACGATGAGGAACTTGAGTTGAATTTACTCAGAAATATCTTCTGTCTTCTGTGTGAGATTTTATGGATTATTGATCATTTTTACTGTCATGTCCTGATGCAGATTCAGATCAGTAGAGTGGAGGAGAAGCCGCCGTCTGTCCTGTGATCTTTGTGCTGATTAATAAGTCATCGTTTCTAACAAACTGCTGCGTCGGCTCTCATTACTCATCAATCAAAGACGACCTGCGATTAATAATTAAACGTGACAACGGTAAAGTTGGTTCACGTGTCTGAAGTTTCTTCAGGAGGAAAACAACAGATTATAGTTCAGGTGGATCCTCTGACTCTTTACAGTTTAATAAAACACAGATCAATCAGCAGAGAAGATGATCAATAATCAGGACAGACAAACACCAGTTTTCACATGTTTGGGCCTATTTTTCAATTGACAAGATTTGGACAGGATCAATTTTGATTAATTGTTTTTTAAGGTCATTTAGAAAGACAGTTTGTCCAGCAGAGAGCGCTGAGGAGAAAAAGATAATTAAACAGTTATCATGAGAAAACAAACGTTATTATTTATCATGTTTATCAGAGATCAGGGGTGTCGGTGTCGCTAAAAGAGATGAAGATCAGATCAGTCCTCGTCGTTTAACGAGAACGATGGACACCCATATTTTAGTTCTCCAGAATTATCCCGCAAGTTTGAGGCATCAGATCATTTTCTCCGAATAAATTATCTCATTATGTCAAAGAACTCTGTCACTGTTATCGTGAAAAAAAAGAGCTTTGTTATCTCAAGATTACAGCATTTTTCAAAAAATTCTGCATTTAGGTCTGATTTAATGCTGTAAAAACCTGCAGGAAGCTCAAGCAGAAGAATCTGAAGTAAAGGACAAGAAACAGAAGTAAGAGCGAGTGGAGGAATGTGCAGATCTGACCGAGGCATGTCTGAGCTCTTTAAAGGAATTTTAGCACTGCAGCTCTGAACTGGAACAACGAGAGGAAAACGTGTCCATCATCATAAAACGTCTGCTGGACGTTTTCACGATACTGACTGACTTCTGACCAGGACCCGACGATCAGAGGACATTCGTCTGAACTGCAGACCGCAAACAGGAGCTGCTGACAGACAATTCGATCACGTTTAATGCAAATCACATGAGATGTAAACAGATTTAGGCTGAAAACAGAAGAAGCTGTGTCTGACATTACAACAGCACACGTGATGATCATTTATTGTGCTCTGACTAAAAGATCCAACATTTTCTCTGTTTTCTCTATAAATATGACAGAAACTGGAGAGGAAATGATGAAGACGTGATGTAAAATAAAGTGCAAACCCAGCTGGTTCTGAGTCGTGTGTGTGTGTGTGTGTGTGTGCGCGTGTGTGTGTGTGTGTGTGTGTGTGAAGGCAAACCAAAGCTGCAGGTTCTGATTCTGACTGTTCACACAATGATTCACACAAAACATTCTGTATAACAATAATAATACAAATAATCATAAAACAAAAAAAAATACATTGTTAATTTCCAGTGAGATCAAAAAATAAATTACAGCTCATCTACTCTGACGTCTACAAATAAAGTAACAAAAATTAAGATATAATTATGGCAAAATAAAAAGCAGAAAATAAAGTATTTTGCACTTGATTGATATGTTTAAAGTACAGGATCCTCCTGGGACTGAAGCTCGTCTCTGGACAGATTTGACCGACACTAAATATTCAATTGGACGTCTAAATATCTGATCAGAGTACTGCGCTATCAGACGAGACGTTAGCAAAACGCCGCTAGCACACAGCTACCGTCACGCTGTGAAATTTAAAGCAACAGTCTGACATTTCAACAAGTCCTCTGGTTCTCCGTCTAAAATAAAGTTTGGGTTTGATAACGTGACATAAATGTCCTCATCAGAGGAAGAACACAAGACGTCTTAAAAGAAAGAAAGAAAAATCTGTCTGGAGCCACAAATACTAAATTAAATTAACATTTGCCTATTTAGTAATAGTGATATATAATATTAATAATATATAATTATAAATAATGATATATATTAAATAATGCTGGGCTAATTTTCAACAAATCAGGATCATTTCTAGGAAATTTCAGTTCTGATACTTGCTAATTATCAGATACTTATTATGAAATTTGTGGGTAATTTGTCGTTAATTTCTATGAAATTTCACAAATATCACTCAGTAATTCTCTCCTGTTTACTGTGACATTATGGAATCTGACAACTGTGTTCAAGTGTTACCAGTTTTTAAATTACATTTCACAAAAATAACTCAACGTGCCTCAAATTACTAAAAGTTACGATGATAATATTTGACTAAATGAGTAAATGTCAGTTAGCTTAGCATATGTTTATTAACTGTTTACGACCATGAAACACAGATTTCTCCGTGTGTGCAGAAATAAAACAGTTTACAGAAGATTTTACTGTTTGAGTCTCTGTATTTTTTGACGTTATGCTAGCTCCTGATGGACTACAGATGTTTCCTGGCGACAGATTCACACAAACTAAAGTCTTCACCTGATCTGATTTAGTAAATCTTCCTGAGAAATCAGGAGGGACTAATGTTCAGATGGATTTATGAACAGCTGCTGCAAACGGCTCCAAGAAGCTCATTTTTAGCCGACACCAGAAATCTTTGTTCGCTGACTTTTATTAATAATAATTTTAAAAAAGAATAAGGACAGATATGTGATTAGAGATTTGTTACCCTTGGAGCTTTGTGAATTTGGGTATTTTGCCAAAATGAAACTGAATCTAAAATATAATGAGCTATCAGAGGACAAAGCCAGAGATAAGCTAGGTCTAAGATATTTAGCCTAGCTTAGCACAAAGACTGGAGGCAGGGGGAAACTGTTAGCCTAGCTCCATTAAAAGAGAAAAACATCCACCTTCAAAGATCTCCAGTTCTGTCTGTCAGTCTGATGTTCATGTTAAAGAACTGAAGAAACAGAAATATAATGAGGAGACATTGTGGTTTTAGCAGCGGTTAGCGCTGGAGCTGTTAGCTGTTAGCTGGGAGCAGTGACATCACACAACATCTATAAAGTCCTTGGCAGTACGACACTGAAGACCCCTTGGCCCTTAAATCCAAGCAGAAAACCCATTTCAACCCCAGCTGACTACAGGATAAACTGCTGATTAGCATGTGCGCTAACGAGATACAACATATAGCATGTTAGCTAACAAGATGTTAGGCATGTACCTCAGTGTTCAAGAGGTTCCACATAAATCAAATTATCCTGGAGCTGTTTGAAGGTGGATTTTCTTTCTTATGAAAGAACTAAGCTAACAGTTTCCCTCTGCTTCCAGTCTTTGTGCTAAGCTAGGCTAAACACATCCCGGAAACTGAACATCAGAGAATCATATGAAATGTTCATCTGTTGCTTTTACTCACGTCTGCTTCTAGAAAGCCTTTTTATTATTATTCTAAATCTCGGCAGAGACACACTTATTTTTTAAACTTTTCTGTTCATGAAAACAATCATGTGGAAGACACTGTATCTGTTGCCGGGGGCGACAGGGGTCTCCAAGCCCACCAAGTCCTGAGAATCATCTCCATGGAGACGCATGAGTATATTCAACATATATATAATGTTGTTTTATGTGTCGTATGGAGTCATCAGTGGAAGAAAGATCAGAGCTTTGATATCTGTGTGTGTGTGTGTGTGTGTGTGTGTGTGTGTGTGTGTGTGTGTGTGTGTGTGTGTGTGTGTGTGAGGAATAAAATGTTTACTGATGAATTAAAAAAAAAATATGGCACTTTTTCTAAGATTGTAAAGAGTTTGACTAAAGAGGAAACTTGAACAGCTGGATTTATCTGATTTAACAGAAATCTGATGATACATGTTGAGAAAATTCATTCCAAGTGTTTCTCTGAAGTTTAAATTAAGGCTCATTGTTTTCAATTTTTACAAGTTTTCACATGAATTGATGAAGATTTTAAATAGTTCAGAATGAATTTCAGACCAGATTTGTTTGTTACTGATGATTTAATCCAATGCTCACCCATTTTCTAATATCACTCATTCTTGAAAACTGGGACAAAACTATATTTTGATTTTTACTCTTCAATTCTGCAGGAAAATATATTTTAAAACATCAAACTGTTGGTTATTGAACCTCATAAAGGGCCAACCTCCTGCTGATTAAACTATTTATTAAATGCAGATGTCGATTCTGTCAAATGGAAAATCTGATGGAGTCGACATCATTTTATATTTTAAAGTGTCTCAGAGTCTCTTAATGCTCATAAAAAAAATACGTTTAAACCATAAAACTTATTGATCTTTGATTTAGAAGAACTGCAGAGTCGACATGTTATGTTGAGACACATCTGATAGAAATATTATTGAATGAATTTGTTTAAAAATAGAAAGTTTTTTTTAAACCAGGAAGTGAGACAGGGGTCCTTAGGGTGTAGCTGACCCTTTTTATGCCTGATTACATCATCTGGGACACAACTTTAACTTTAAAGGACCAACATTTTCATAAAGAATAAAGCACATTTTGACACCTGTCATCAGTAGGTATCGTTGGTTTGAGATTTTGAAGGATTTTAACAGATTTTTTAATTGTTTGTCTGCGATGAGGCTGTTTTCTGACAGAAACTGTTTAGAAACTAAACAATTAATGCAAACCAAAACACTTCATATACTTCATATATGTATATATACACTTTACTTTAAATGGAATTAGAGAGCTGCTATTAATATTTTTTAAGGTTTTTTGATGGTTGGACCTGATTTGTCCCAATTCTGAAGAATGGCTGATTTTCAAAATAAACACCAGTAAATCAAAAGATTTTCTTTGAAAAGTAAAAACTGAAAACAATGAACCTCCCTGGTCAAAAAATACTTTTACTTCTTTTATGGAAGCCTGTGACTGCCAACATTAAATCACACATATATATTAATAGGTATAAATATATAATTTAATCAAACTCATTTGTGTGCCTATTACGTATGACAAAACTGAACTGTCATTTTCAGGTTTGAAAAATCAAAATTACTGCCAAATTTAAAAAAGAAAAATCCCTTTTCGCTGCAGCAGCTGTTTCTGTGACTGTTTGATGGTAAATAGAAACATCTGCAGACCAGATGTTGATGAGGTTTGAAACCATGGACTGTAAATAAAGATGGACGACATGAAAGGCCAGAACATCTGGATGCCCCCTGGTGGCTGGCTGCAGTACATCCCATAAGCCCCACCCCCTCCGTGTTAGCAGACGGGACATGTCCTGAACTAAAACAGTTCACTGATCACAAAATGGCGGCACTTGAATCCAGGATATTTTGGACTCATTTTCTGTCTGTCGTTCTTGTCATCCATCTTTATTTACATCAACAATCACTTGTGTTACAGTTTCCATATTTATATATTAAACTGCTACTCGGTGGCTAACAGCTAACCAGTCTTTGACCACAGAGGAGATGCTAAGCTAACGTGTGCAGCATGTTCTGTCCCAGTCACATGTTCCCTTTCGTTCCTCTGGATACAAACCGGAACAAACCTCCTTGTTGTCCTCAGAATCTCGCCGTAGAGTCGGATTATTAATGAGTTCAGGCTGGATTTAAACGTCTCTCCGTCATGACTCCATGTTATTTGTTTTTAGATGATATTTTGAATCTGTACGAACAGAGTTTCTCAACCTTTTCTGGTTCGTGGCGCCATGTTTAAGCATCACATTTCTCTTATTTTAAAGCTTTTTGGCACAGAGACTGAAACACGTTGGATGAATTTGACCTCATGATCTCTTGCGATGTTGTATAAATATCACGTTAAAGATGTTTCACTTGTCATGTCTATACATTTTAAACTTTTCATGTGTCATTTAACATCACATTTAGAACTGTTGCATTTCTGAAGGGCTAAACGTGTTCGACAGCGCATGAAACTTCTGTGTGATATAGTTTTCAGAGATGGACGAAAACCAGCCCCGGTGACCAGTTTCACCAACATGTACGAAAACCAGACAAACAAAAAGGTCTCTTGGACCCATAGGCAAAACCTGACAGGAAGTCGGCCATGTTGTATTTCATGGTGAATTTTGTCATGTTCCCCATGTTGTATTTTAACAAACTACAAACACTTTGACACTTCTCCTCCTAAGAAAAAGACTAAATGGTGTAAAATGACACATGAAAAACAAAGAAATCACATAGTTTCTCATGACCCTGTTTGTCTATCAGGTGACCCCACAGGTGGCCCTGAACCCCAGGTTGAGAAACTCTGTTTTCAGATATTAAAGTTGTGAAACACGTCCAGCCGTGCAGCAGAGAGTTTCACTGGTGTCAGACATCAGAGTGTACACAGGAAGTGTGTGTGTGTCAGTGTGTGTGTTCTTTTTTTTTTTGCATGTTGGGACGTTCAGAGTTCATGATGATGATTCGTAGTCCAAGAGTCAAAGTGTGTGTGTGTGTGTGTGTGTGTGTGTGCAGTTTATGCATGCAGGTGTGTGTGTGTGTGTGTGTGTGTGTCTGTGTGTGAGTGTGTGTGTGTGTTATGACAGGACATCCAGTGTGACCGTTCCTCTCTGTTTCTTCAGGATGGCGACCGCCTGCTCATGTGTCGCTCCCTGCAGACTCTCTCCGTTCACTGACAGGATCTGGTCGCCTCGTTTCAGACGCCCATCCACCGCCGCCGCACCCTGAAACACACACCTACATGTAATGATGATGATACCAATCAATTTAAATAAAAAACACTACAAGTTCTCAATGAGACTGTAGTGGTCATAAAAATATCTTAGGCACCAGGAGTCGCTTCAGATGCAGAGGCTGTTTGTAACTTCAGACTTAGCCTCGTGCTAACATCAGTGTGCTGACATCAGTGTGCTAACATCAGTGTGCTGACATCAGCATGTTAACATCACTGTGCTAACATCAGCATGCTAACATCAGCATGCTAACATCAGCATGTTAACATCAGTGTGCTAACATCAGCATGTTAACATCACTGTGCTAACATCAGCATGCTAACATCAGCATGCTAACATCAGCATGTTAACATCACTGTGCTAACATCAGCATGCTAACATCAGCATGCTAACATCAGCATGCTAACATCAGCATGTTAACATCAGTGTGCTAACATCAGTGTGCTGACATCAGCATGTTAACATCACTGTGCTAACATCAGCATGCTAACATCAGCATGCTAACATCAGCATGTTAACATCAGTGTGCTAACATCAGTGTGCTGACATCAGCATGTTAACATCAGTGTGCTAACATCAGTGTGCTGACATCAGCATGTTAACATCACTGTGCTAACATCAGCATGCTAACATCAGCATGCTAACATCAGCATGCTAACATCAGCATGTTAACATCAGTGTGCTAACATCAGTGTGCTGACATCAGCATGTTAACATCACTGTGCTAACATCAGCATGCTAACATCAGCATGCTAACATCAGCATGTTAACATCAGCGTGCTAACATCAGTGTGCTAACATCAGCATGCTAACATCAGCATGTTAACATCAGTGTGCTAACATCAGTGTGCTAACATCAGCATGCTAACATCAGTGTGCTAACATCAGCGTGCTAACATCAGTGTGCTAACATCAGCATGTTAACAACATCAACATCTAGCTTGTCTCAGTTCTGACCTTGCTAAAGACGGTCTTGACGTAGATTGGCAGGTCTCCGTGAGGACTCCCGAAACCTCCAACGATGCTGAAGCCGAGTCCCTCAGAGCCTTTCTCCAGACTGATGCTGCGGGGCCGTGGGCCCCTGAGGAGGAGGAGGAGTCAGGAGCAGGGAAACACTACCTTTCATTATAAACACCTGTATATATGTGTGTGTGTGTGTGTGTGTGTGTGTGTGTGTGTGTGTGTACTCACTCTGGCTCTGTGGTGTGTGTGTCCGTGTTTGCTGTCACACTGGAGCTGCTCGACAAACTTTCCACTTGAGTGGCGATGGCGCTGATGTTGGTGTCCGCGACCACCTGACACACACACACACACACACACACACACACACACACACACACACACACACACACACACACACACACACACACACACACACACAGAGAGAGAGAGAGAGAGAGAGAGAGAGAGAGAGAGAGAGAGAGAGAGAGAGAGAGAGCTTGTCAGCTGTTTTACCTGAATTTAACTGATTTAATTTAAAGGAGCAATACGTAGCAAAATCCCACTGCTCTGAAAACACACTCACTGCTGCCAAACTCCATTAACATTTTGCTCAATTTAACCGTCGCAAACATCTACTCCTTCTAAAGATTACAGTATTAATGAATTTCTTATGACTATGACTAAACACACTCTGACTCATTTGGCAAAAATGAACTCTAATTAACATGAAACAGGCGAAATTAAACAGTTTTTCCTTCCAGGAAATGGAAACTTCAAAGGAGGACAACGCGGCTGTAGGACTGTATTTCAGTTGAGCAGATTTATCCTTTAAAGGGGCATTCCACTGACTTTACATGTCAGACTGAGTATCATCCGGCTCAGTCACAGCTCCGTCTTGTGGTCAGTGTCCACAGGAAACATCTATCCTTCAGCAGAGTTATAATACAGTTTGAGAAAGACACTATCCAGCTGCATTATGGGAAATGTAGGATTTGGAATATCTGCAGAATATCTCCACATCTGCTGCTCAGATTTCAACATAATGTGCAATTGCAAAAATAATAAAAAAAACTATTACATTATTATTATGGAAATGTAACACTGAATTACTGGATTATATTGTGGATGATATTAATCTAAGTTAGATTTTTATTAACATGTTTTTGAAATATGAAAAATAGACAATGACATAAAAATAAAAAATTGAATAAAAATTGAAACAGCTGACAGACAGACTGTCTTATCTCAGGGTGACACCTTGTTTAGGATGAAAAAACAAACAGGAAGAAAAGGTTGTAAACAGGTGTGTGTGTGTGTGTGTGTGTGTGTGTGTGTGTGTTGCAGCCTGGTGAAGCTTCATCAGCATAAAGTCCCGTCCTGCTGCTGCTATCACACTCCCAGCATGCAGTCAGTCAGCTGGACCACACTGATAACACACACACACACACACACACGCACACACACACACACACACACCTCTTCCTTTATTTACTCCTCGGCTCAGATCAGATATACAGACAATACATACAGTACATACAAAAAAAAAAAAAAAACATGTATACAACATGACACCCTCACCGTTTTCATGAACAGGAGAAATGATGAGGAGATGAAATATTACTGTAAACATGTTATTATTTTTTCAGTCTACACTGTAAAATTTTGATCAAAGGTACATTTATGCATTATGAGTGATGAGTTGTATCTTTTTTTTTTTAAATTTTAGTCATTATTATTATTATTATTATAGTATAAGCCAGATATTGCTCCCTTTAAAGGCACCAAATTCCACTGATGAAATCAATGATTTTATCATGCAGAATATGGGAGTTACTGGTTTATTCCTGCCTCTGTCTCTTAGTTTTCTTGTGTTATTATGTGACTCTAGTGAATCTGAATGAACCCTTTGAATCATCAGAGTCACATATTAACACAAACAAACTAACAGACTGAAACAGCTGTAGGCTAACAGCCCCGTGTTCTGCTAAATAAAATTACAGATTTTGTCAATGGAGTTTAGTGTCTTTGAACAACTCGATAAATCTTCTGTGGTTAAAGAAGCATTTTCCTTTTTAACAAAAAGCAATCTGAGCCCGTCAGTGGAAATACTTTTAAAGGACACACTTTTACCTCCGTGGATTACATTGCAGCTTTTTTCACAGAGTTGATCTACTGGACCAGTTCCAAACCTCTTTGGAACTATCAGACATTTAGACCTCAGAATATGTAAGAATAAGGCCCAGGATTAAAATTAGCACCTTAAAGTAGCCTTGACCTACAGTACTTGAGTAAATGTTCTTAGTTACTTTCCTCCCCTGCAGTATTTGTTGCAACGGCGTCAGTTTTTACCTGCAGGATGATGTTTCCATAACTGTTCTTCAGCATGGTGACGACCTCGCTGTGTGACAGACCGTCTACAGACTGACCGTTAATACTGACGATCCTGTCGCCCACCTGAGCACACACACACACACACGCACACGCACACGCACACGCACACACACACACACACACACACACACACACACACAGAGTTTTGTTAATATGTGGCGTCATATAAATATTTGAATTCACACACAGTCGAACATGCAGCCTCGTGTCGCTCAGTCTACCTTGAGTCGGTGTGTTTTGGCTGCGACTCCGTTGGCCTGAATCATGGCGATGAAGATGGGGATGTCACCCAGCGGGCTGCCCTTCCCCCCGGCTATACTCACCCCGAGGGAGTCACTGGCACCCTGAGAGGAGAAAATGGAGATGTGAGAGTTAAGACTGATAGAAAAGGATCCCTCGGTTCATCACATCTAAGATGCAGGTTATAAACTTTCCCTGGTTGATTTTCAGACTTCAGAACCTGCAAATAATCATCATCAGTCCCTCCAGGATTTCATGGGTCTTTCTGCTGATTTGGTGATTGTCGCAGCCTCAAAAGTCTGATTTCACAGCAGCTTTTCTAAAAACAATTTGATGCATGTTGCAATTTTTTGTACAATGAAACTGCAGCAGCAAGTGAAAACTGCAGAAAGAAGTTGCATTTTTCTTACCAAGGATGACAGGATTAGGAAACTTTTGGTACAAAAATTCTGACAATATCTGCTTTATGTGTAAATGAAGACGTGCACCTGGTGGATCTTTGCACAGAGTGCTGATAAATCTCACTCATAACGACAAATGTTCTTTTCAGTAACCTGAAATCTGCATGTATGATGTTTGTGTGGGAAACTGACAGGTGGAACTCTTTCATTTTCTTTTCGTTCAGTCTTTTTCAGTGTCAGTCCAGACATCATGTTAACAGGAGCAGTTTATTTTCTCCATGATCACTGACTGTTCAGGTTCAGAAGAGTTTACAGGATGTTGTCACTGATCCATCTGAAGTGTCTGATCTCCAAATACACACACTGTAATATTTTGTTTGTGCACTTTGTTTATCTTTTCATTTACCCTCGTGATGTCCACTGTACGGACACCAGCGTCCACACCTGCACACAAAAAGAGAATAAAAAAAACAACAACTTTTAATCATTCAGAAATGAAAACTAAAGTGTGTCACATATTATATCACATAATATCACATCATATTACAGTCTGTAATACCATGAAAAACAAATGTTATGGGCGCTCTTTCAGCTTATACACTGAGAATAAATACATTTTGTAATGAAAATTAATAGTTGCTTTGGAAAAATGTGGAAGTTTTTTCTTACCCTTTAAAGCCCCCTAAATCAGGCAGACAACCTATTTAAATAAACCAATCAAATCTTTTAATTAATCCAATAACTATATTGTTAGAATCCTATTTGTTCCATTCATTTACCCCTTAAAAAAACATAAAATGTGCTGAATAGCAAGAAAGCCACCCATAATGACATATTTAATTATGGTAATATTGTATTATGTCATAGTATATTATATTAAATTGTACATTTTTGTTACCCCTTAAAAACAATTGACTGTGCAGAAAAGACAATAAAACCCTGTAATATATCAGAATCCATTAATTATTTATTAACTCTGAAGTCAACCTGTTAGCAAGAAACAAACTTTCCTCTAAAGACACGTTAACTGAAAGTTTTCATCAGTGGTTTATTCTCTACCAAATAATCTGATGACAAGCTGAAAATCTCAACTTTATTACAGTGAAACTTCAGGTTACTTCTTATTTTATTACCACTTAAAAAACCTTCATCCACCCAGAAGAGTTTCACTTGAGCTGAACACACTGTGACCTTTGACCCTGATTCCTGCAGATGTTTACAGTCTGTGTTCAGCGTCGCGTCACAAACACCAGCAGCAGCTGTTCGTCTCTGGACTCTACCTGTGCTGTTAGAGGAGGAAGTGATGTCACTGGAGGACTTTGTGTTGTTGTTGTTGAGTGACAGGACGCCGCTGGAGGTTGAGGTCGGGGGGTCAGAGGTCGTAGGGTCAGAGGGCGGAGCCACAACACCTGAGCTGTTCCCACTCACATGACTCAACTGACACACACAGAGATTTATAGTTTATATCAAATATACTGAGAGACTGTTTCTGTTTGTAATGTTTCCTTTTTCATAAAAAAAAACACATTTTTACTTTATCTTAGAAATACAGAATGTTTTTATACCTGTGAAGATCCACAATAGTCATGTTTCCATCGACGTATTTTTAAGCTCATTTTGAAGAATCACATCAGAAAAGGTTCATAAAAAAACTGCAAAGTTTGAACAAATGTCCTACAAAACATTTTAGATTTGAAAAGAAGAAGAAAAGAAGAAGAGCAAGAAGGAAGAGGAGGAAGAAGAAAAAGATGGAGGAGGAAGAAGGGGAAGAGAAAAGAAGAATAAGAGGACGAAGAAGAAAAAGAACGAGGGAAAAAAGAAGAGGAAGAAGCAGAAAAACAGAAGAGGACAACACACACACACACACACACGCACACACACACACACACACACACACACACACACACACACACACACACACACACACACACACACACACCTGGCTCCCCTGTGAGTTGTGTCTGGATGTGATCCAGGATGCAGCTTTGAGTCGTCCGAGCTCCAACAGAACCGGACCACGAGCACACTGGAGAACACAAGAACACGCAGCTGGATTAATACAGTGATGATGGATTTGATTTCAGTTTAACTTCACTTCAGTAAAAGGTCTGAGCGTGATCCCTGAGAACGTTCTAGCAGTTCTGATGTTCATTGAATATTTCATTCAGTATTTCAGGAGGTTGTAATGGTCAATGAGGAGGTTCTACTGTACTCGTTAGTAGGTTCTAGTGGTTATTGTTTAGGTTCTAAGATGCTCAAGAGTTTTGATAGCAATTGAGGAGGTTCTAGAGGTCCTTTAGGAGGTTCTAGGTGTCATTAAGGAGGTTTTATTGGTTACTGATGAAGTTCTACAGTATTCTAAGAGTGTTGATGGCCATTGAGAAGGTTCTAGGGCTCTTTTAGGAGGTTTTAAAAGCCTCTGAAAGTGTTCCAGAGGTTCTACTGACCACTGAGGAGGTTCTTCTTGTGTGTTACCTTCAGTATGGCGGCGACGGTCTCCTGGGAGGCCTGTCTCGTGTCGTCTCTGTTGACGGACAGGATCTGATCTCCCTGCATCAGACGACCATCGACCTCAGCAGCGCCCCCTCTGACCACCTCAGAGATAAACACCCCGCTGCCACTCCTACACACACACACACACACACACACACACACACACACACACACACACACAGTCACATGACTTAAATCCAGCTACAACAGTAGTGTTGGTTGTGTATCTATGTGTTTTTGTGTATCTGTGTGTCTTTAAGGCGGACCTCTTCCCGACAATGCTCAGTCCCAGTCCTCTGCCGCTCTTCTTCTGCAGTTCCACCTTAAACACGTCCAGGTTCTCCTCGTCTCTGTATTGAGCCTCGTCCCTCAGCACGGTCAGTCGAACCTTTGCTGGTGTCTGACGCAGGGCGGCGATGGCCTCCTCGTGGGACGCACCGCGCAGGTCCACCCCGTTCACCTGGACGCACAGACAGACAGACAGACACACACACACACACACACACACACACACACACACACACACACACACACACACACACACACACACACACACACACACAGATATAAACCAGAGTCATCACTTTGTCTGAACAAATGAATCATTCTTCAACATTGATTCCAGACTTTTTATTTTATTTTGTGTGTTCATCGTTTGTCCAGCAGAGGGAGACACTGGTCATATTTAGCAGTCTGTGATTTCATCTCAAAGCAGAAAATTCAGACTCATCATTTTATAATCTGTCCTCTGTTGCAGCTGTAAAGAAAACAGGATCAAATATAGTTTTTAATAAAGTAAATCTGTTCACACAGACTGAAGCTTCAGTCTGAGCTCAAACTGATCAGAAAATGTTCAGCAGACAGACTGACAACATCAGAAACTCGCCCATTTAGCTGAATTATTTGAATTATGCTATGAAGCAGTACTGCAGTACTGTGTGAGTACCTCAAGTATCTGGTCTCCGGCCCACAGCCGTCCATCTCTGGCTGCAGCTCCTTCTTCATAAACCTCATGGATCACTATGGCGTCCTGGTGGAGAGACATAGAGACACAATGAGAGAGAGAGAGAGAGAGAGAGAGAGAGAGAGAGAGAGAGAGAGAGAGAGAGAGAGGGGTGTGTGTGTGTGTGTGTGTGTGTGTGTGTGTGTGTGTGTGTGTGTGTGTGTGTTACCAGCTGTGTGTCTCTTCCTCCCACTATACTGAGTCCAAGTCCTGATCGACCTTTACAGATCTCTAACACAGTCTCCTGACCAGGAACCACCGCACAGCATGATGGGTCTGAGGAGGAAGAGGAGGAGAAAAAGGAGGCAGATAATTAGTTTTCTCCATCAACTGAAAATCTCTCTCCTGTTCTCTATGTGTGTGTGTGTGTGTGTACCTCTGTTGGCGGTCTGCAGGTCTGGACTGATCAGAGGAGGAGATGCTGCTGTCTGTTTACTGGAGCTGCTGTGAGACCTGCAGGACTGCACACACACACACACACACACACACACACACACACACACACACACACACACACACACACACACACACACACACACACACACACCAGATTATTGATCAGTTCAGTGAGGCAGCAGACAGAACAGAGACACAAACTGAAACTAAAGAAGGAAAATAGTGTCTGTGTCAGCTGTCATTCTGTTACAGGGAGAAGAACTCAGTGTTTCTTTAAATCACACAGTCACAGGACGTGATCTGGGTCCAGACCTTCGAATCCACCCACCCACAGCGGTTTGTCAAAACAAAAGATAACAGACCAATCAGGCCACGGGGAAATAATGATTAGCCAATCAGTGTCACGGAGCAGAATTGAAGTTGCTGTCAAGGATCACGTTCAGTCCTGACAAAACGTACCAAACTGTGATGCGTTGAACAGCCTGTTATGTAAGTGAACTGCACTGCAATGTCTTTTTAATATCGTGGTGTTTACGTTCATGTCGCTGCTCATGTCTGCTGGTGATGATGGTGACAGGATGGTTTGTGGTTAAAAACACCAAAATACATAAAGATGCTGCAGTGACATTACAGGGACAAACACAACACAAAGCTAATCTACACACTTACACACACACAACTGACTATAATAACCTCACACACGCTGAGTAAAAAACTTTTACTGATAAAAAAGAGCAACATAACTTGACCATTTTAATTCAGTGGAGGACAGAGTCCCACCTCACCCCTCCTCACATCACGTCCCGGCAGTGAAACCTGCCTCACTGGACTCAATAAAACCACCGATGATTAACCTGCTCCATGAGGTGGAACTGATCAGTATATTGATCAAGTCCATGTCAGTGGTGCTGCCAGAGTTAAAAGATGCACAGAGCATCACACAGCAACAGGCTTAGGGAGCGGATTATATCTATCACTTTTAGGAAACAAGAGGGGGATTATTAGCAGGATTATAATTTTATAATACATCTTAAAATAAAGAACAACAGTGTTCACACACGACAACACTTCAGAGTCTCACAACACCACACTGGTCTGAGTGAACCCAACCAATCAGACCGTCATCAGCATCATGACCTCTGGTGACAAAAATGATTCGCTGGGTGGAAATCTAACTTTATTTTGTCTTTAAATCAGAAAAGAGGAACAATAACCGCTAACGTTAGCTACACAGAACAAACGCTAACGTTAGCTACACAGAACAAACGCTAACGTTAGCTACACAGAATAGCTGCTAACATTCCAGTTGGCTAGCTAACCTACCAATACGACTACTGGTGATGCTGGTGATGATTTGTGGTTAAAAACAGAAGCACCAAAATAAGATTCTGTAATATAGTACATTTAAAAGTGCAGGATTACAGCTATTAATATAAAAGTGCATTTAAATATAGCAAAGGAAGGAAAATCTGGACAAACAATAGTGACGAAGACTTCGTCACTGCTTCCTGTGAGTCAGACTAGAGGGAACAGAAACTCCTCTAACATTAGATATCTTCAGTTTATATAAGAAATGAGTTCTTGATTGTTTATCTGCAGATTTTGTTCTATTCTGTCGTTACCTGCTGCTCCTGCAACGCCCTCGGAGCCTGCAGATCGTTTTCTGGAGACTCTGCAGCTTTCAGCCTCTGCAGGAGACACACACACACACACACACACACACACACACACACACACACACACACACACACACGTCCTGATTCAGTCAACAGAAGCAGGTTTTTCTGGGATGTTTGGAACAAAAACACTTTTTTTCTGATCAGCTGAGAACAAGCTGACTGATGATCAATAAACAAGTGTTTACATTACGTGTCTGTCATGTTTACGACTTCAACAGGGAACAAACAGGACGCTCAGGCAGAGAGTTTAGCTTCACAACAAACTGCTACTTCCTCCTGTGTGATTTTCAAACGAGTCACTTCAGACGTCTTTTTTCCAGTAATGTAACAGATCTTTAAAAATGCAGCTTAATAAACGTAAACTGCTGCCTCACATAACGTTCAGTTACAGTTCTGAGGTACTTTAACACTGTCACTCCTTTTCCACTAACATAGAACTGGTTCTGTTCTAGTTTGCACCTACTGTCAAAACGTTTTGACCAAAAATAAATTAGTACAGAACCCAAATAGTTGGTTCCCTGATGACAAGCACAATTTTTTCCCCAGGACTGTTCTGCATAGACCCGCCCTCTGGTGCTGTGATTGGCTCCTAACTGTTGTGTCAGCGAATGTGTATGAATGTGTTGGGTACCTTTTTGAAGGTGTCGGCCTCTCTCAGACTCTTGGCAGCGCTGTTGCTGTTGCTGCTTCTGTTTCTGTTCTTGTTGTTCTGTTCTGCTTCATCACTCGTCTCGTCCTGTTCAATGTGACAAACATCAGTTCATGGAAATACAGAACAGCAGGAAAATAAATACGTTTATATTAGGGGTGGGACTTTAAAGCGTTAATTACGATTAATTAATTACAAAATAAAAAATGCATAAAAAAAAATAATGCATTTAATCGCAGTTTGCACTCCAGACAACACGGAACTTTAGCAGTGCACGAGCTCCTGGTCCGCCGATACTGAACACCAGGCCCGGCTGCGGCACTGAAACGCTTCTGAGTTTAAATAAAGTTCTATGAAAGCTTGAATATAGCCACCATTATGATTTATAGTGCCATTGTCAGACTGATGCAAAATAAACAATATTTTGTTGTTTAAATGTTTGCATGTGTCTCATTTGAGATTCAGTCATAAACCAAAATCCATTTAAATTGAAAAATGTTGCTTCTTGTGGCAAATATTGTTATGCCATTGAAATGTGATTAATTGAGATTAATTAATCACAAAGCCTCTAATTAATTAGATTCATTTTTTTAATCGAGTCCAACCCCTAGTTTATAACTGTTTACTGTCCCGCCCAGGTGTGGAAAGGAACTAATGCTGCGTTTACACCACAGGAACCAGGTCTAAATTAAGTTATGCAGATATTATTTTATTGCACCAACAGTCCCTGGTGGGGGGTGTTTTTTTTTTTTTAATCTAAATGGAGTTCTACCAAGGACCTTTTTATATTCCAAAGGTTTGATTTAGAACCCACCCGGGTCTACAGAGAACTCTTTTATATTACAGTACAAAGAATCATTGACCTAAGAGTTCTTCAAGGCTTTCAAGCCTCACAAAAAAAAAAAAAAAACCCTTGATGAACTCTTTCTTCAAAAGAAGGTTCTTCAGAAGCAAACAGTTCTGGGTAGAACCTCATTGTTGTGTAGCCACACACAAACATAACGTGTAAACAACCACCACTTTTTCATCAGCAGTTTTTTGTATTGGTTTGTCTGATCTTTGCAGGTGGAAACGCAGATGACAATGGGCTGAAGGAACTTTTTAGGTCCCTAAAAAGTAGATCCTGGGAATAAAAGTTCCAGGTACTGCAGCTTTAGCACAAATATGAGGTACTTCAACTATTTTGATAATGGTTAAAGTCATATTTTCATGTAAAAACATTTCATGGTTGCAGCTGAATTCGACTGACCGGTGCATCGGATGACGGGTGGAGCGTCAGGCTGTCTGGGGGGCGGGGCCCATCTGTGGGGGCGGATCCTCCGAGAGGAGCTGGACAGACAGGCTGACATACACAGGATATAAAAAGGTCAGTGTACATGAGTCTCTCTGGTCTCTTCTCCTCCACTAATGTGTCTTTTATCCAGATTTAATGTCAAACCTGACATGTGCTTTCTTTATTTCTTTTTAAAAATTGTATTTATTGTGTTTTAGAACATTTTACATAGTACCTTACATGCAAAAATCTACAACCATACACTCACACACATAACAGAGTACCACTCAGTACAATACTAATAATGTACCCACATAAAACAATAGACTTAAACCAGTCAGCGTCATCTAGAGATAATGGGCTCCTATTAGCTGTTTTACGAGTGCAGCAGTGTGTGCATGTTCCTTCAGTGAAGGAGATGAGCCAGCTGATGAGCAACATGGTCAGCCCAGGAGTTCATCAGCTCACTCGATTAGTTTTGACTTCACCTTCAGTTAAGTTCATTCATGTCTCAGTTCTTTACCGAGAGCTGAGACGACCGGGTGGAGGGGAGCTCTGCAGGAGAGGGTCGGTGGCAGAGTGGAGCTTCTGGAGGAAGAAACACCGGAGTTGCCCTGACGCTGACTCCCTTATTGAAAGGAGGGGAGCTCAGAGTGTATGTTTCAAATAATTAGGTGTTTCAGATAATTAGTCTGTCTGTCCATGTTGACTGCTGAACGGGACCGAGAAATGTATTCGAAAGTCACATCGTAAGAGTGAAGACAGGAACAATATAGAGGACAGAATCAGCTTCTCTGATGAGTACTGTCAATGTTGACACACAAACACACATGGGGCACTGACCCTGGCATTTTTGGCCGTGCTGATTTTTATTTCCATTACAGCTTTTATCGCATCAAGTCACACCTGAGATGGACCGACTCTGGAACAGGGACAAAGTAAGCCCAGATACTGAGCTTGTGTGTACAGGAGAGCAGAGAAAGATATTTTTAAAAGTTTCTTTATGTTCAGCTCTCAGTATTTCTGTAGCTTCTAACTGAATCTCTGTGTTCTGTCTCTGTATCGGCTTTATTACACACAGCTGGTGTCTGTTGGTCTGTACTCGCTCATGATAGCCTCGTAAACTGTTGTGAGCGTGCATGAAGCATGTGCTGCTCATCTGGTAGGAGGGGCTAAACCTAACTCAGATGAGAATCAACAATCAGCAGTTTTTTAGGATTTCTGCCTCCTGCAGCTTTAAAGACACTGCAGACAAAAACATTTATTTCATCATGAATTGGTCAATTTTGACATTTTGGTTTATTTTCCTTCCATAACATCTTCCATTCTGTACTAATGGAGTCCACATTTAGATGTTTATTTTATTGAACTTTGTCTGTAGAGTTCTCCTAAACTGACCAAATGACTGGAAAACTATATGGCCAAAAGTATGTGGACAGGGATATCTGTGTGTGTTAAAGTGTGTGTTGTTACCTCAGAGCTGACGGGGCTGAGGAGCGGGGGAGGAGGGGGAGCTGAGAAGGGGGAGACAGCCATCTGGTTTATAGCATCTTCACTTCTAGAGACAGACAGACAGACAGACAGACAGACAGACAGACAGACAGAGACAGACAGACAGACATCAGGTCAGTTTTGGCTCTAACATAAAAACAAAACGGTTCTCATGTCTTCAGTGAGGAACTGATGGAGTTTATTATTAATGCAGAGCTTCACCACCTGAGCCCACAGACACACACACACACACACAGACACACACACACACACACAAACAGACACACAGACACACACACACAGACACACAGACACACAGACACACACACACTGACACACACACACAGACACACACACACACACACACACAGACACACACACACTGACACACACACACAGACACACACACACACACACACACAGACACACACACACAGACACACAGACACACAGACACACACACACTGACACACACACAGAGGAGCTGCAGGCTGTAGCAGCTCTGCAGTACAGACACACTTTCAGCTGTTTTAACACGATTGCAGCAGACTGTACACACACGAAAAGAATTAAAGCTGCAAGCAGCACTGGACGGGCCTCACACCCTGGCACCAGTACCAGATGCTGGATGCCAACTGGTCGATGAGACTCAACCCACTTTGGACACTGCAGAAAGGAGTTTAATGTCACTTCCTGTCTCCAGTAGCTGGCACTCTTAACTATGACTCCTGGTTGTCATGTCGATGTGTTCAGGCCATTTTACCTACCAGGTTTCTTAAAACTACAGCTCCTGTGTATCAGACCATGGCTGCAGCCCGTTTTCATGGGTTCATATAACAGGAGAAACAAGCAATTATCAAAAAGCTGCTGTAAAACAAATAAACTCTGGTTCCACATCCTTCACGGAGAAGAAAGAGATTCCTAAAGGAGAGCAGTAAGAATGGATGAGCCTCCAGAGAACGATGATTGTTTATTCTGGCAGCAGTGTAAAGTCCTTTATGATTGCAATAAATATGACTTTGCTTTAGTCATTTAAATTATGCTGAATAAGGAAACAGAAACAAGCGTTTTAATAATGAAGACTCTCACTCTGAGATTTGAAACACATCAGTCAGTTTACTGTCAGTGTGGTAAACAGATAAATGATGCTGCTGACAGTTACTACTGATGATGAGGACTTTTCACACGGTACTTAGACACAGGCTAACAGAGCAAAAACTCTTTTCTTTGTTTTTTTTATTATGTATTTCTTTGTTGTCACTGGATCATTTGGTTATTGACTGTTTTCTGGTTTCTTCTTCTTTATGTTTCATTTTTGTTTTTCTTAAATTCTGTTAATGTTAGTTTTGATCAACATTATTGTTTTCATTTGTTTGTTTTTTCCTAAAAGGAGGAGAGTCCCTTGTATTTATTGTTTTGTTCTTTCATTATTGTATTTTATTGCAGTTTTACATGTGTGCAAATGAAAAAATAATAATCAAAAAAACACAGGACACATGCTAATTTTTCTCCACAGCGCCCCCTGTCTGTTGGGTGGAACCATGACACAGCAGGTGACAGGACGTTTGACCTTTACATCAGGAAGTTTGACAGTCAATTTCAGCTGTCAGATTCGATCAGAGTAGAGCCCAGATGAGACAAAGATGGACACTGATCAGACGTCTTCTGCGTCTCCTCTCCAGCAGCTGGTGTCTCTCTAACAGCTCCTGATGGGACGCCTCTGTAATCTGAGCAGCAGCTCCGACTGCAGAAATTATATTTATCAAATCACAACAAGGAGCCTCGTGAGTAACGGAGCAGAAAACCACTAAACCAACAACACGTCCCCAAAGTGAGACGAGGGACATGGAGGAGGAGGAGGGAGCTGATACCTGCAGTCTGGCTCAGAGGACATCTGCTACATGAGGACATATGCTACGAGCCTCCGTCAGGACACTTCAAACCGCCGCTGAGCATCTGAAGCTCGTTTGATTTCTGCAGTAAACGGAGCATCTGTGGTCCAGGAGCAACATCAGAGAGGACGAGATGAAAACGCTGCAGGGACGGTTTGTCTCACAGAGTCTCAGAGTGTCTCACAGAGTCTCAGAGTGTCTCACAGAGTCTCAGAGTGTCTCAGAGTGTCTCACAGAGTCTCAGTATCTCACAGAGAACCCTTCTATGGGTCTGTCACAAACTTTTCCATCTTCTGAGACTGCAAGCAAGAACCTACACAAGAGGTTCTACTGAGAACCCTTTTATATCCCAAAGGTTTTATTTGGAACCATCATGAGGGATTCTATCAAGAATCCTTTAAATCCCAAGGTTTTTATCTAGAACCCACCAGGGGGTTCTACGCAGAACTCTTTTATATTCCAAGGGTTTCATCAAGTGCCCACCTGAGGGGGTTCTGCTGAGAACCTCTTTATATTTCAAGGGGTTTATCTAGAACCAACCTGGGGGAGGAAAGGAGATGAGGAGAAGAGAAGGACAGGGAGAGGAGAGGAGAGGAGAGGAGAGGAGAGGAGAGGAGAGGAGAGGAGAGGAGAGGAGAGGAGAGGAGAGGAGAGGAGAGGAGAGGAGAGGAGGTGCAGTGAACACTGAAGGTGAAAAATGACCAAACATGATAAATATGTTTGTTTTTGTTCTCCGGAGGAGACTCAGAACATATTTGATTTTTTTTCCCTGTTTCTCTGCAGCTTTGAATCTGTCAGCAGACAGGAAGTGATGCTGTTATGAGGCATTCAGGGTCACTGAATATTAACGGAAACATCATCACTGGAACATCTGAAGACAAAAGCTTTGTTACTTAAAATATCTCATTATAGACTGAGACGGATGTATAAAGAAGGTCAGGACACCAAGTTATGTTGAATAATATGTCACATCTGTATGTATACAGCGTACAGCTGTCGGCTGCAGCACTGAAAGTTTAAAAAAACATCAGAACATGAAGAACGATCAATAGTTTGTTTCAGTCTTCATCAGAGGAGGCTGAGAGCTTTATAACTGTCAAGTGTTTTAATAAAATAAATCAGACAAGATGATAATAAATGTTTTATAATCTGATCACTTAAATCAGCTCACGACCTCCAAATCACTGACTCATTGATCTGTATCTGATCTAGAAGGAAATTATGAAGTGAACTTTATCAAAGAGACTAATTATTATCAGCTGTTCTCTATTAAAACACACCCTGATCATTATCATCATTATTATCATTATTACCATCATTATTATGTGTTGTTCTGTCAGAAGACGAGTCTGATTAAACTTCTATAAAAGCATCAATGATTCAATCTGCTTCTTCAATTTACATCACCTCTATAAATCAGACATTAAAGGTGAAAAAGAAAGAAAGCAGATAAATGATTTGAAAGACAAATTTAAAGATGAATTTAAGCTGCAGAGGTGGAGATGATCCTAAAACACTGGATCCTACATTTCCCATAATGCAGCTGGACAGTCTTTCTGCTGACACGTCTTTAAACTCCGCCTGTTTCCACAGACTGAGGAGGATGAACAGACCAATCAGACGTCAGCGAGTCTTTGATGTGACTCACCTACAGAATTAAATGAATTAAATGTCTGTGAAATGGACAGACGTCCTCATCTGTCCTCCACACCTCCTCTGTCCGTCTCTGTCCCTCCTCTGTCCGTCTCCAGTTATTGTCTTCGCCCAGTTACTGACCCGTTCCCAATTATTGTTAATGTGTCCTCGGGGAAGGTGAGGCCGACAGGAAACAGGATTTATGGGTCAGTCTGTCAATTCCTGCTTCAGTCATGCAGGACAGACAGACTGTCAGCACGTCATCACCTGAGCAGGTGAATCAGTTTAACCTTCACTCTTCAAATGAGACAGTTCAGCTCCGTCACTGCCGACTGACACTGGAGAACAACAACATAAGTATTACCCATCCATCATTTCATATCTGTTCTGAAACTGACAAAAATACCACAGAAAATAAGAAACAGAATCACTTTTATTAACATATATATTTGTTTAGTTTTTATAGTTTATGTAGAATAAGAATATAATTTTGTTAGATTGCTACTGACTATTCTACCATTACTTGGCTCTTCACTAAGCCCTGCCCTCCTTAGTTACTGTTGCTAAATCTTTCCATACTTGCACTGCGTTTCTGCAGTTTGCAGTGATAACGGCGGCAGATTAACATCGAAACTGGGAGTAACTGTTGAAACGTGAGTCTGGGATTCATTAGTGAATTAAACAAAAGCCGATTCTCATTTCTAGCTGACGACGGTGGATTTTGTCGCTAAAATAATGACTCACAAGCAGATTTCATGAGTGTAGCTGGCTGAGGTAAGCTAATGCTAATGCTAAGTTGACTTGAGTCAGCTAAGAAGTGTCCAGCTGATGTTTTAATGTTTCTCTCTGACAGATTTTAAAACAAGAACCCTCCTTGAATAAATTAAATCCATTGCACCTCACACTTTGAACTTCTGCTTCAGATCAGCCCCCGAACTGAAAACTAGACCACCACTGTCCTTCAATACCCAAAAGAAATGGGACAAACTACCCAACAGGGCTGCACACAGAACACAGGAGCAGAACCAACCTTCGTTGTAAAACTGCAGCATATTAGAAAGTAAAATGTTCACTTTGAAAGGACACACTTTAGTCATCATTTTAAGGTTCCACTAAACAATATTCTGGTGCCGAAACACAGGAAATCAAGATTGTAAGACTGGGAACTGTTTTGAAGTTGGTAGCTAACACTAGCTAGTGCTAGCAGCAGACATGGCCAAGCGCTTCAAGCAGATGAAATGGAACTGAGGGTCGATACGCACCTCCACAACAAAGCTCTTAAGTCGTATTGAAGAGGAGGTGAGCAAAGATGTGATAAAATCCATGAAATGCAAGCTTAGCTCTTATCCCTGCTCTCTTCCTGTGGTGATCGTGGTCCAGCTGGTCTGGCTGGGTGACCCGTCTCAAGGTCCGCTGCTCTAATCGAGTCCCTGCGCTTCTTTTTCCCACATTAATGAGTGTATTTCTGTCATGTATCATGTAGATATACCTGCTGTATTTTACCATCTGACCAACGTTTGCTGACATGTAAGCTAGCTTTAGCCTCAGTCTGTTAGCATTAATGTTATATCATGTATGCAGCTGTTAGCTGACTTTACATAAACACTTTCACAGGGTTCTTGTTTTAAAACGTATCAGATAGAAAGATTAAAACATCAGCTGGAGACTCTCAGCTGACTCAAGGAGTTAGCATTAGCATTAGCTTACATCTGCTTTTTTTTTTAAGGAATCACAGACCTCGTGTTTCAACAATTAATGTTGTGATGTTGGCTCATCTTTGAGCCTTGAAGGTTTATGTCAAATAAATTCATCACACTCCGATCTGTTCAACTGATTATGAAGAAGCAGTGTTTGAATTACAGAGAAGCCAAAAGAGACCTGAGAGCTCCTGGAGGAAACTTCGTCTCATTAACATTTCTAATGAAGCGAACAATAATGGAAGAAATGCATCAATTAAATTATAATCATGTCATCTCTGCCCCGCTTCATCTGCTGTCAATAATGTGTAACATGATCGATCTGGACGTGTGCAGAGTCATGAGCTGCTTGCATGTGTTGTTTTGCACACGTGTAACTGTTCACGGGTGAAACCTGCTGACAGGACGCTCAGTTCAGCCTCCTCTGCCTCTGCAAATTTATGCTCTGCATCAACTGTCCTTCAGCCACAAAAACAAAAACTCAGAACAGAGTGAAAAACACCCTCACATAGTGATTTTATCCAAGCAAGGACAGATAATGTAGAAATGCAGACTTGGCTCGCCCTCTGCACTGAATACACAATCGTGTAGGAGCCCACAAATCCTGTTTTTTCCTATAAAGAAAGTTCCGGGGGGACATGAAGCCAATCAATGTCTCTGATCCGGTACACAAGGCTCCTTCCTCAGTGGATAGATCACATCAAGCCAATCAAGATCTCTCTGACTCAGGGGGGATCCAATGACAATCATGTCAATGGATGGATTTGATTGGCACTGGTGCTGCAGCAGCTGTCAAATCAATCACGCTGTTGAAGTCTGACATGGAGGCACCGCCAAAAAACATAAGTATTCCTGCAGAGCTGCTGAAAGAAAATGGAAGGAAACGAAGACAGAGAAGAAGTCGGGATTCAGGTATTTGAGGAAGAGGAGAGGACAAATAATTAAGAATTTGTCGTAGACTCAGCATCTTTCAAGATTTTCGGAGGGACTCTGGTACTTTCTCTCCGGGTGACAACAGTGACTCTGTCTAACTAATATCAACAATATGTTTGATAATTCTGAGATGCTTTTATATTGTTTGTGAACCTCTGTGATAATCTCTGATTATTGTGTGTTTGCCTTGAGGATGTTTCTGAGACCTCTGATTTATTTATTACAAACGTGTTTTGTATATTAATGTCATGTAAGGATTATGACCCCCTCACAGCCTGCAGGAATGTTCTTGGCACACTGTAGAACAATATCAAAGGGTTGTCATGTTGTCCTCATAAAAGCAATAAACTGTTTTTTATAGTTATATATAGATAAGAATTTTATTTCATAGATTTCGGCTCCAGGCAAACAAAGAAGGACTCTGAAGAAAACTGGGAAAACAGGGCTCAACAAAAGGATCTACCCACCTGGGGCAAGTGAAATGCCATGTCAGGAAAGTTTTTATTTTACTATTTTGATAATCAATTAATTATTAAAATAATTTTTCATACAAAAATGCTGTTTTCAGGCTCTAAAGTATGAAGACTTCCTGCTTTTCTTCTTCTTCTTTCTTATTTTTTTAACATTTGTAGACATGGAAGCCCAACATGACAACAAACTTCAGTCTCTCACTTTATTTGCTCTCCTACATAAATTGCACGGCTCCTTCATCTATTTAAATAACAGTCACACTTGTAAATATTGTTTCTACTATTTTGTACTTCTTTTCATGTGTTATTTCTAGTTTTATGTTTGTTGTTCTGCACCAACATGCCACAGCTAAATTCCTTACTTGTCAAGAAAACCGTTTCTGATTCTGATTATTTGATAACCACTAAGTAAAAGATTGACTCTAGGCAAGTAGATTTCAGATCCACTTGCAAAAACATAAATGTGTGTGTGTTTTTTTTTACTGGCACTTTTGGCTGCACCAAGTCAAACTGTGCCACGCTGATGTGCATTTCCATTACCACTTTCATCACGCCGCGCTGCGCTGAGCCACACCCGACATCGACCTACTCTGAAGTGCTGCCAAAGCGAGCCCGCCTCCAAGCAGGCTGCGGTGACATGTCGCCAACTGTGGAGTTTTGATACTCAGCTCATGTGTCTGCAGGAGAGCAGAGAGAAAGACGTTCTTTAAAGTATCTTTATGTTCAGCTCTCAGTACTTTTGTAGTTTCTAACTGAATCTCTGTACTTTGAAGTTTAGTTTCGCTCCTGTGTCGCTGTTTGTACTTTCAGGTATTTGCTTTATTTTACAGTTTCATATTCGCTTTCAGCTGTGGCGGAGTCGTGGTTAAGTTACTGCTGATGAAACCCACGAATGAAAACTTTTCCTTTTTGTGCTGCTTCATAATAAAAGCATTTAAATAACAAAGCAACAGGGAACTTTAATTCTGAAGAATTTAAAGAAAGTGTATTTATCCCACAGATGTATATGAACGGTTTATTCAATGTTTTACAGCCACTTGACTCAAGCCTCTTTGAGCTCATCCTCATTTAAAGACACACTTTTAAGCAGGTAGCTGTTGAGACAAACCCCCACTGTGCTGGGCTGACAGGCCGAGTCAAACCGAGTTGAACCAGGACGGCTCCGTGTCTGGAAAAGGGCCAAAAGTTGGAGGAAAAGGGGACACATTTCTCAGCAGGTGTTGGCCTTAATTTTCTTTTTTGTTTCTCTTGTCTTTCTGAGGCGGTGTTGGTCTAATAAACTCTCTCCTCCCTCCTCTCCTGAAACTCTCCAGATTTCTGACTCCAAATCTGGAGGTCTGATCTGACCGTAGAGCTGAGAGGAATAAACGCAGCCCTGAACTTTAATTAAATTCTGTGTTTCAGCTCTTTGTTGTTGTTTTTCTTTTGATTAAAACATTTTTACAGAGCAGTTTCGTCTCTATTCTTCCTCCAGCACAGTGATTATTTGAAAAACCAATAAACGTCCACTTCATCAGTGTTATTACTCACTAAGTCAGATGTGCAGAGGGACAGGCACCCTGACGGTCAGACCGGTCCTGTTTCCATGGCGATGTGCTCCGAGGCTCCCGCCCCGTCGACATCCCATTGCTCATTGCCGTGGCGACCTTTATCCAGAGATAAATCATTCAGCGGCGGCCCGTGGACACGACTTTAACGAGATTTTGTCACCTGGCTGAACACAATGAGAGCGGCCCGTGTCCTCCTGCCCCGACACGCCAACCGGATTCAATCAGAGCCGCCGTGAGCGAAAAAAAAAGACCCTCGCCATCATCATAACGGTGGAAAATGGTGTGATGAACTCCAGAGATCCAACACAAGCCTCCCTGCAGAGATCTGACACACAGGGAATCATGGGAGGAATCACATCGTCTGTGTTCAGATCTAATCAGACGACAGGAACAAACCCTCCTGATCCCGCTCGCTCACTTTAATACAGATATGACAACATGTTCAGGAGCAGCAGGACAGCTGAAGGGTAAAGAGAAGAACCTGTGAAGTTCCTGCAAAAAGAGAACATTGATCTCGACAAAACTAAAAATATTCAGGCTGAAGAAAAATCAATAAACATTTCTAAAGAGTTCAGAGTCTCAGAAATGACTCTTTTCTCCCAGAATTCACTGCAGAGGAAACAAAGCAGCCAAGTCTTCCACATATCACATCTATATACAATTCATTTACACAAACAAATACCTTTGCAAGAAAATATAACTTTTATTGGTCTGATCAAATGAGGTTTTATCTTTTTTAAGATGCATTCTATGTGATCTCATTTTATCTTATTTTCATGAGTGGGTTTTATTTTTCCAGCTCAGTTTGCATAAATTTATGGCTTTATATTTCTGTTTATATGTTCATTCTTTCTTTGTTGTAAAACACTTTGGGCTGCAATTATTCTTATTTGATCACCTACAAAACGCACACAAATCAAACGTGCCATATGTCAGAATGCACATGCAGTTTACACGGTTTATTTGGGATCTTAGTGAATCAGGCCCTGAGTGTATCTGGACAGTTTTTCACGCTCTGCCTGCTGGAGTTGACTTGCTTTCTGTATGTTTGGAAGCAGTGTTAAGGTTCATTTACATATATGTTAATTAAGGGGCATAGCCGCGAATTTGCATCCGTTATTTGTGTTGAATCCAACTTTGTTGAACTCTGAGGAGGCAGAGTCATAGCTTCAACCAACAGTGAGGATGTTTGGCTCAGCAGGTGATGCAACTGCACATGCATGAGCAGTCAGTTTCTAAACTGACTAGAAGGTGTGCTTTTTTCACATCCTCATAATTTCTATTTCCACTTTTATATTTTCCATATGCTTATACTTCCTTCTGTGCTTGAATGGGAGCAACTGTAATGCAAACAATTTCCCTCCAGGGATCAATAACATGTTTCTGACTCTGGTACAAACATACATGATCACATCGTCTGCATAAATGAAAACTGACTCCGACACATGAGTCTGGTAATATATGGTAATATGTTAACTGATAAAAGATGGAAATGAATATGAACTAACTGTAACTACTTGATGTGTTCCTGTCATTACACCGCAGTAACAGGTGACCACCTTATTTTGCATCAAGTTTGAAATTAATCTGAAACTCAAACAAACAAAGAAACAAAGCTTTTTATGCTGCCAACAGAACAAACGACTCACTGTTTGTAGCAGAAGTTCAGTGTCAAAAGCTAAAACTGAGATATTTATATCCACATCACTTGAGAGGAGGATATTGTTTCTCTTCTTTGTTCCACACATTTGTGCTTTTGTGAAATTCAAACGCCTGGAGGGCTGTCAGAGCGCTGACCCTCTGACCCGCTTCAGAGCTCGAGATCTTCAACGAGCATGTGATGTTTTTAGATTAAAGGTGTTAATCAAACTGTCAACACTCTGTTAGGACGTGAGAGACGTCAGCAGTTTACAGGAACTGTTCTGAGGTCTGTTAATGTGGAGGTGATGATGATGAGGGACTGAAAACACAGCAGTCATATCGTCTGCAGATTTCACAGCAGCCCCGACTCAATATGACTCCTGATTTGACACCAGCGAGACGTTTACAGCTCAGTAACAGCTGTAATGACTTGTTGTTGTAGTGATTTATGTGTCATGTTGATACGTGGGCGTCTTCATCCTGACGCCTGAACACAGAAAACAGCCCATCAGTCAGAGTGACGGAGGTCTTTAGTAGAGTCTCACTTCTGACTGACACACTCATCCATCTCCATCTGTCAGACTGAGGAGGTTTAAATATTCAGTTTACAGAAGCTGCAGGTTCATTACAGACACAATAACATCCTGATGATTTATCAGTCAGTACAGGAACTAAACATGCAGAACATGTCCTGAGGGTGGAACCAGAGGAAAGATCACAGGGTCATTACAATCTGAAGGGTTCGTCCTCTGGAGAACAGGAACGTCTGCAGCAAAGTCTGCAGACTGATGGTTTTCATGCATCATCAGACGTCTGCAGTGATTTGTTCTTCTCGTGTGTTTTACACATCTTGATGGTGGTCTGTATATTTTTATAGTTTGGCCAGTTCTGGTGTTTTGAATAACATTAATATAATAATGATGGTCATTCTACTCAGCGCAAAAATATGTAGCCTAGACACCAAATTTTTAAAAAGGTTTTAATATTTCATCAACAAAACTGTGCGTCATCGCCGACATCTGTGGCTCCAAGTCTTTTCCTCTACGTTTTTATGGTGGCTCGTCTTCTTCAGTTCGCTATACATTTCAAATGTTTTTAGTCTTCAGTGAAAAGAGAAAATTTAACAGTTAAGGCTCCAGACAGATTTTCTTGTTTTGGCCAAAATGTCTTTGTGTCTGTCTTTAGGCTGACACAGACAGAGCTGCTGCCCAGAGAGGAGAGCCTCCTGACTCAGTCTAAGCAATGCTAAAGAATAAGAGAGCAATATTTCACAAAAATAGAAATATATTCCTTTATTTCCTCCACCTAAGTGACTCTTAAAGACTTCCTGCCTCACTGAGAGAGAGGGAGGACCACTGCAGACCAGGAGCAAGATATGTTGCAGCCCCCCGTCCCACAAAGCCGATAACTAATGTTGCTTATTAATGAATAATTCATTTGTTGCATGCCCTTTTCTATTATTATTGTTTATTTTGTTTATTACTATGTGAAAGTTTGTTTGTGTTTTGGCAGTGCTGTATTTTATGCAGTCATGCCAATAAAATCAATGAACTGAACTGAATCCCAGCAGAGAGAAACTCTGTTTAACCACAAACAGATAATTTATCGCTCTGTTCAAAGACACCAGACTCCACGTACAGAGTTTGTGTTATTGTGTGATTTTTTTTTCTGGTTTGATGTTTTCAATCCAACTGCATCCACAGGGAGGCGTCAGGAAAACAGTCCTGATTTGATGTTTCTGCGATCTGCATTAATCTTCATGAAGTTCCCATGTGCATCTTCAGATCCGCGGGTACAAAACAACCTACATACATGATGTTTTCAGACGGACAGCTGCTGTCTGATCCTGTGGATTCATGACACAGACTGTCTGTCTGTGGTTTCAGTGATCCTCCCTCCTGACTCTCTACATCCTCTGAAGTCTGTGACTGCCTCTCAGTTTGGTCTCTTATTGAATTAAGAGTGAAGCTTTACAGCTTCAAACAGCTTTAAATATTCATGTCAGTCTCTTCCTAAAAACCCCATTCAGACAGGATGAACATCACAAGAGGAAGAGGAGGAGGAGGAGGAGGAGGAGGAATGAAACGCAGACGACATTTTAACCCCGGTGTCTGTGTCTGTAACTAACATGGACATTCAGCAGGATGAAGACGAAAGAGAAACACAAAAGAATTCCCCTCCTCCTTCTCAGCGCCTGTCTAGATCATAAACATCACAGTAAAATATGTGATCTGGTTTTATTTCAGTCTCTTTTCCTTCATTTATTTTTAAAGTTTAATTCAGTTTTAATGTCACAAAAATAATCCCTACAATCTGGGAACAAAATTGTTGCATTTTTAATCATAGTGCAACACAAACATGATCCTCTAGAAATACATAAACAACAAAAATCCACCAGGACTCTGCTAAAGTAGAAAACAATATATGTTGATCCTTCAAATTTAGCTTATTTTTCATACTTGAACCACAAGAGAATAATGCAACACAGAAACTGTTCAAATTATTTTTTATTAGAGATTATGAAAAACGATGACAGCATATTTCCACTACGGTTCATGAAAACGCCACACTGAAGTGTCTGTTTCTACAGGATCCATCTTGTTTGCACATTTTAAAGCTTCATCAGTAAATGAGCAGTGAAGCTTTCTGTGCAATAAGTTTTCCTTCCATATGCGTAAACACTCAGAGCAGACACAGGGATTCAAATTTAGCAGTAAAGTTGTCTAGTGGCAGTAAATGTACAGTTTGCCCACAAAAAGTTAAAGACGTTCCCATACTTTGTCTCCCAGTCTGTGTGGTTAAACAGGAGCAGAGTGAGCTGATCTCAGGCTGTGGAGTAACTCTGCTCCAGGTAGGTCACAAAATGTGGATAAAATATATTTTCTGTGCCTTTTTATTGGGCATCAACCTCACATTTGCATGTCTATTATACAAAAAATATACACCTGAAGTCAAAATAAACCTTTCAGATCTGATGCAGCTGGGACACGAGACACACAGAGGTGGTGCAGACAGCGTTTCTGTGAAAAACGTATCTGACTGGTTGATCCCAGCAGACACGGCATGTCTGTGCTGGGTTTTTACTTCATCCTCCACATGTGCAGCACCACCAGCAGCATTTTATGAAACGTTTCAGCAGTGAAGCGTTTTGCCCGCCTAATTAGTTTTACTTCTTTATGATCGTGAGTCTGAGCAGTCTTTTATTTTGAAAATTGTCCTGGATCCTCTCGACTTTTTCTATGTCTGACTTCCTGCCTGCTCGATCTGCTCTGTGCAGATTGCTGCAGCATCTGGCAAAAACAGACTCGGCGCGTATTTGAAGCAGAGCAGAGTGCAGAGCCACTTCTGGACTGCTTTGAGGTGCAATCAGCTCCAGATACCGTGACGCAGCTGTTGTAACGCAACGCAGCCGTGCTTGCTGGATTTAACTCGCTTGCAGTCAAGACAAGGAGTCAAATCTGAACACAAAGACATGAAACACAGAAAACTTTCATCAGAGCATGAAATTCACCCCTTCAGTCTCTTCAGTTGGACCTTATGTCCCTCAAAAGATCATCTGCCCTGCAGCCACAGTGGCCTTGATGCCCCGCAGAGAAAGAACAAAAACTAGTTCATGAAACCAACAGCATTAATCAGAAATGTCTCTACTATTACCACGACAACACACACACCAACAAATACATTAATAAATGACTACTGATGTACTTGATAACATTCTGAGTTTTAGAAGCAGCATCTCTATTTGTGTAAAATCATGGAAATTCTGCAGAAACGTTGTCAGATTTCTGCAGCACAGATTCTGCAGAGCTGTTAGCTACAACATGTCACTTCCTGCAAAGTCAAATTTCTGATGAAAATGCAGCAGAAGAAACTTTGAAGATTAATGGGGTTTAAAACAAAACTAAAGTCAGATTATCTGTTTATATCACTCCACACGTATTCGCCTGGAAGTCTTTTATCTCTGGTATTGTCTTTGTCTTCTTCTGTGATTGTGTCTCTCGTCTGTCTTTGTCTCAGGTGAAATATCAGATTTTGCTCCCATGAATGAAAACATGGATAAAGTGGGCTGATAAAAGAAGGATAAACTGGAGTGTGATTATCCTCTCAGACTCATCCTGCAGTTTAAATCCTCTCTGACAGAGAGACTAAAGCGGCCTGACGCGCCGGCTTCGGTCTTAATGAGACCTCAGTAAAATACACCACACCTGCTCGCTTCAAAGCTGCAAATCAATCCAGCAGCAGAGAGCTCATTCTGCAGCCGAGGAGGAGGAGGAGGGCCGGGAGGTTTTAATCTCCTGCTGCAGAGATTTCCCCCCGTCCTCCATCGTCTCTGTCTCAAAGGACTCAGAGTGAAGGACTGTCTCCTCCTGTTGGCTTTCATCAATTCCAAATTCAGCTGGATATTAACCTGAGAGCTGCGAGACGGTTTGAACACAGAGTTAAGTCTCCACCGCCGCTGTCACACCAGACGGCAGGTTTTCATCTGGACTTTGAAGTTCCAGGAGGGCTGCTGTCTGCAGAACAGAGTCCCTGTGTAGTTCTTTACAAGTCAGACCAGACTCGAGCTGAACACTCTGAGGGTGGAGCCATCAGATCATGTTGTACAGACGCTCCGGTGAAGCTCGCTGACGTGTTACAGCTCCAGGGGGAGCTTCCTGGAGAATCGCTGCCTCTGATTGGCTCATTTACAGCTGCACTGACATCACGTTTTGTCTAACAGGTGGTAGAAAACTTTACAACGAGTCAGTCACATAAAACTGATCTCGTGCAAAAACTCTGTGCAAAAGTGCGAGCATACAGACGTCTGTGCATGCAAACAAGGAAATGTGTAATATTCACCAGCACTTTGCAATAAATAATTTGCAAAAACACGAGCACTTTCTCACCTGTCACGTTAACATTTAGCTCTCTGTGCATCTCATAATCTCTTATTGTTCTGTTGTTTGTGTCAGTCTTTGCTGTTACTGATTGTCTTTTTCTTGTTTTACTTATTTCCTCTTGTTGTGAAGTTTATGTACTATTGTATTTTGTGTTACTTTGTTATGTAACATCAACCTGCCGAGGGACTGCAGATGGAAATGAGCCTCTGGCTATAGACGGGTTTCAGTGCAACATCATCACACAGATGACAAAAAAAAAAAAAGAGAAGCGACAAATTTAGCAACTTATTCTGCAAACATCACAGAACTTTCTCTCTTCTTCTCTCTCTCTCTGGAAAGGTAGGAGGACTGTCGTTTCTAGAAGGGAACCCCAGACCCGCTAAAAATCTCTGGGTTTTGCAAATCAAGGGTTCCCTCCTGGACATGATGGAGGTGGACGCCATAAGAGCTGAAGCTGTTGCCTGTAAAGATGTGGATGGTTTTATTCAGCTCCTGTCTCACTCTCTGTCCGGCTCAGTGTCTTCATATACAGAGTAGATCTATACATAATCTGCTCATTTATCACCAGTACTGGGAAATAATTTATTAATGTAATGGGCGCAATCTGAGTTACTTTCTTATGTTATTCGGTGCCATTTTGTCATTTTCACAGACCCAGCTTGACGAGTCTCATATCCTGCAGAGGAGGTTTACAGTAGTTTCACATTTCTTTCAGATGTGACTGTAAAGTCACGTTGAGTTAATCAGCTTATTGTCACTAACGATACGTCCATGTTGCTGATATGGTTAATAAAGAGATAAACAGCCTCAGTAACCAGTGAAAAACTGTTAAGTTGAGCAAAATGAACAGGACGTGTCAGCAACTCATAAAGTTTCTGTGTTTCTGCTCCTTTTAGCAAAACATTCATTTGAATAACAAATGATCTGATGACGATACTTACAGTCAACTACTGTTAGCTGATGTTTTATAAAATATGATGTGAAAGATAAACAAGCAGATCCAACTCTGAAATGACATTTTATGACTGAGTCAACAAGGATTTACAGAACTGTGCTCATATATGCTGATTACAACTGTCGACTTCAATCCTCTGACCAGCTACCAAAAAAGTTTTACCCTCTGAATGTGCTCACACACTGTACGCTCGGAAACAAGAAAATCACAGTTTATGCAGAAGTCTGAATAGAAACTATTTAAAAAGGTCCATTTCTTTGTCCTTATTCAAACATACTGTAGTAAATACTAAGAAGTACATGAGTAGGGGACTCCAAGGAGAAAAGTTGGGAACCACTGGTCTGTGATTCAGTTTTTTTCGTGCTTCCTGCCTTCATATGCAGATATCTGTTAAGAGATTTTCTCCCACCCCTTCAAATGATGCTGATGTAGCTGCTCGCAGCCTGAGGAACGCTGCACACAGTGAAGAAACAGGACGTACAAATCTCATGAGTGTTTCCCAAATCTTACAAATCTAGGGTTCCCTTCTAGATATGACCTGATTTTGGTTTTCCACCATCAGACGGCGGCCATGTTGGCTCTGAGCGGTTAGTTTCCTTCCAGCTGCTGCAGCATCAGGAAACTTGGCAGGTGAGATCCGTACCTGTTTCATTGTTTCTCTGATTCGTTCTGTTCTCGTCTGCACATCAGCCCCTGCTCCTGCTGCCGTGACCCAATTTCAGCTCGAGGATCAATACAGTTTTATTTGATCAAATCCAGAGAATCAGTTGAATGAAGGCAGAGAAGTCACAGAGGGATTTGAAGCAGGAGTCGGTGTGGAGCGTCTGGCAGCTGAGTAAGAAGCTTTCAGTGATGTAAAGACTCTTTCCCTCCATCAGCAGCGTGTAAAAGGCTGCGAACTCGATTGTGTTTGGAGAAAAGAAGCTTCTGACCCAATAAAAGTCAAATCAGCAGCGAATAAGAAAAAAAGCACAAATCTGCTCAGCTCATCTTCCACAGGTGGGCTCGGGGAGTTTTCAGTGATGGCAGCAGGTTAGGCAGAACTTTAATTGAAAAAGAGAGTTTGTGTTTAAGAAACACTTCACGTCCGGGCGTCCCTGAACACACCGCTCCCTGCCTGCATGAATCTACCTGCTTAGAAAAACACTCCTGTCGTGGAACATCAGCACGTCTGCTGCTCTGCCTCCATCCTGCAGCTCCTCCTTTATCTCACAGTCAGTTCAGGGTCACAGCAGTGAGTCTCCTCTCACACACACAGACCTAAACATCATTTCAGTCACCTCACAATGAAAGAAGTGTAAATCATTACACTTACAGACATCCTTAAAGGAAAACTACGGCATATATCCAAGTGACTGATTTACCACTGTAACTGTCTGACTGGAGATGCCAGTT